>NC_134584.1:4415000-4670000 GCF_037038515.1 Microtus pennsylvanicus
TTAGTTTCAGAATATGGGCAATGGAGGGAGGTTGTATCAAAGGCAGTGTATTAATTTTAGTTTTCCTACTTTTTCTCACCAGGTACCGGTATGGCCAGTTGATTGAAATAAACAGCCACAGTCTATTTTCTAAGTGGTTTTCAGAAGTAAGTATCAAATGTTTTAATTATTGATATTGTCAACCACAGTGGAAAACAATGTCTTCTGTCTTGACCAAAAATACCAAACACAGAAGTTTTTGGAAAGAAGTAGGTGAAATGAGAAAGTCAACAAGGTACCTGACTGTGGTCAGGGATGGAGTCCAGCGCTTGAAGACTTGAAGGCAGGCTTCACAGTCATGCACTCTGGATCTGAACTGAGGGTACCAGTACAACGTTGTGGGTGTTCTCAACCCTGAAAGCCTGTATGCCCTTGTGGTGGGTGATACAGGCAACTGTAAACAATGTGCCTGCGACTTTCCCTTGTCGGTTTCAGTGTTACCATCAGTGGTTGGTCTTGTTCCCAGGGAGTAAGCTCACACAGGCGATCATTAGTGGGGTCACTTTTACTGCGTCACCCTGAACAATAACAGATGTGGTCTCAGGTCTCCATATCCTAGGAAGCAGCAGCATTTGTGCTGACCTCTAAAGCCATCTCTAGATCTTGTCTGGTGCTGTGAGTTTGCTGGGGGCCGTCATGACAATGGTGCCTTTGTGCTCCTGTAACAGTTTACTACAAATTGGCTCCACTAATATGAATGCTTTGTTTTCAGAGTGGCAAGTTGGTAACTAGGATGTTCCAGAAGATTCAGGACTTGATTGATGATAAGGAAGCTCTGGTGTTTGTGCTGATTGATGAGGTAGGCACTCAGATAGCCAATCTTTGATCCCTCTCACTTGGTCAGCTGTGTTGCAAGCTCTCTCTGTGGATCTTTTCCTGATGCCCCATGCAGGAGCACACATAGACACATTCACTGTTTTTATTCTGTTGACACAGTCCATAGCCAAGTGCCAGTTACTCTTCACTGACATGTTGTTTTGTCCCTGCAGGTGGAGAGTCTCACAGCTGCTCGAAATGCTTGCAGGGCAGGCGCAGAGCCATCAGATGCTATTCGTGTAGTCAATGCTGTCTTGACGCAAATTGACCAGATTAAAAGGTAACAGTGGGGTAAATAGTGAGAGTGCACATGTGCAGAGACAGAGAAACGTGAGGATCAAATAGCTTTAGGTCTTGCTCTTGGCAGTCATTTCCCTTACCTTGGCTTCTGCTGCTAGTGTCTCCCTGCCGTCTCCAAGGAAGGTGCCCTCTGCCTGAAACCCTCACTACCCTCTCTTCAGTATCACTTTCAGTCCTGTATGCCAAGTTCCTGTCACAGACCATTTCTACCTAGGTCCTGTGTTAAAATGGTCAGCTCTCTTCCCCTCTACCCAGTATCTCTGTCATACTGACAGACTCTCTACTCTCCTCCCATGGTCCCTATTATGGGGCTTCACACTTGCCTGCTTAGGATCCCTCATAATACGTATGATCTTCCTCATCTGCCCGCTTGGAGTGTCCCATTATGTGATTTCTTCCCCCACTGCAAGGAGAGGCAGTCATCCCTTCCCATTAGTTAAAAGGTGATGTGGGGTCAGAAGGACACCTCCCCATGGTGTCTCTTTTGCCTTCGTTTTGCTCAAGGCTGATAGTCTTCATTGCCTCAAGTTCCCCTTAGTGGGAAGTCAGGGATGTTGCACAAAATAAGATCTTCCCAGAGCTGAAATAGGTAAGACAACAAATCCAATAGAGAATACCACAGCTTTGTAGAGGCAAATGCCTTGGGAGTATCTGGGCATAGACCTGCTGCAAGCAGGAGATCAGGGCTCTCGGGATATGAAAGTTGTATTAGAAGGTTACTCTGACATGAAGCACAGCCACCAAAACAAAACTGGATAGGCTCTTCTACTCACAGACTTATTGGTCCTCTTACCTACGTCCCTGTCAAATAAGGCGGACCAGAACTGGACCTTTAAAGTTCTGTGCCTGATTTTTGCCTGTTTACCACAACAGGCATTCCAATGTGGTAATTCTGACCACTTCCAACATCACTGAGAAGATTGATGTGGCTTTTGTGGACAGAGCTGACATCAAGCAATACATCGGGCCCCCTTCTAGAGCAGCCATCTTCAGAATCTACCTCTCTTGTTTAGAAGAACTGATGAAGGTATCTATTTTCACTAGATTTGTACATGTCGGCAGTTAGTTAGCATAGCTTATTGTACACTAGTTCCAATAAGGCATTTTATCACATTGAAAATTATAGTAATAGTGCATCTAAATTTTGCCTGCTGACTCAATATTTTTTATCTTTCCTGTAAAAGTAAAAATAAATTTGAATTAGCCTATAAAATAATGAATGCTTTTTTTATAGTACTTTTATATGCCTATGTCATTATACCATACTCTTAATAATGTTTCTGGTTTTTTGGTACAATATGTTAACACTTCAGTATGTAAGATACCAGTGTGTAGGTTAGTGAGAGGGTTGTAGGCAGACTATTGGGCACATTCTGGTTCTGAGCTTGCCATGAACTGTGGAAGTGGCCAGTCTCTTAGCCTATACAAAGGACAATGGAAGTCCTGCTTCACAGGTTATACTGACTGAAGGCCAAAGTTTTCAGAGTATCATGTGACTGAAGGTTATAGTTCACAAAGCTATGACTAACTGGAAGTTTGGTTCTCAAACCGCATCTGACAACTCCTGCTGCAAGAACATACTTTTGAGTATGGACTGTGGGGAATTGGGCAGTAACCGAGCAAACCAGTATGCAGAGATTTACAATAATGCTGTGGTGAATCCTTGGCTCTAGTCAGCAGAGTGGAATTGTCCTCACATCCTGCAGCAACTGCCTCTATTTTATGATGCTCTCTTCACCAAGGATGGTATGGTCACTTTTGGGCAGGAATAGGGAGCCAGCTCAGCCAGTTCAGTAAGGGCGTTCAGGTCAGCATTGTTCTGGCATTGACATCCTGTCTAGCTTCAGTAGCTGGAAGAAGGGTGGGGGGGCCTCTGTGAGCTGCTTTACTGCCAAAGAGCTTAGCATGAGGCAGGTCCAGTGAATATGCTGGATGCGTTAGCTGTCAAAGGTGCTTTTTTTTTTTTTTTTTTTTTTTTTGGTTTTTCGAGGCAGGGTTTCTATGTGGTTTTGGAGCCTGTCCTGGAACTAGCTCTTGTAGACCAGGCTGGTCTCGAACTCACAGAGATCCGCCTGCCTCTGCCTCCCAAGTGCTGGGATTAAAGGCGTGCGCCACCACCGCCCGGCTCAAAGGTGCTTTTGATGTGTCTTTTAGCCCTCATAATAGGGGAGCTGAGACCAGTTTCTTATTTGGTTATTTTGTGAAAACCATCAGGGGATGGTTGAGTTCAGATTCCCAGCACCCACTTGAATGTGTCAAACCCACCTGTAATCCCAGGAGTCAGGTAGTGGAGACAGGATCTCTGGAGCAAGCTGAATGGCTAAGTAGTCAAATTTTTGAGCTCTGGGTTCAAGTGAGAGATGGTGAGCTATTATTGTGAAAGATATCAATCTCTAGACACACCCACCACATACACATGCATATGTAGGAAAGAACAAGAGATTTAGACACTGTAATAAAACTTGGGCTGGTCCTGAAGTGTGTAATTGAGTCTCACTCTGTCAGGAGCTTGCAATGGGCTCTTGTGATGTGTGCCTGCCCATATAAATTCACTGACTATGGGAACCTGAAAGAATCACTTGTGCAGAGAAGTAAGGATACCAAACAGAAGCTTGTTTCCTCACAAGCCTCCAAATTACACAGAAAAGGGTTTTGTGGAATTAGTGCCACCCTGCCCGCTCAGCGCAGCCCCTTGAGGGAAGAGTTTCAGGAATCCACTGCCTTGTCTGTCACTCTACTAGTCATAACTGAAGAGCAAACCGAGACTGTTCTGTTGAAGACAGCCGTGGTCCTGGCTCTGCGTTTCAGTTCTGCTCCTGTTTGTTTGACACATATTTCTGGAACAAAGGCAGAGTTCAGTACCACGCATCACTGTCCCCTACCCATTCCCCCAAGCTCTGACGTGTAACCAGAAAATATCTTGGCTAACCACTCAGCATCTGGCTTGCTACTGGTTTCTGAGCTATGCCTTATGATTTATATGCTGATCTTTGAAGAAATATAGGTATGTATGTGGAGATGAATATTAAAGTGTGCAGAGCTGTATTCTAGTGTATCATGGTGATTATATTGGACTTACATAAATCATAAAAACTTCTGCTCATTCTGGCAGTGCTGGCCCTTTTTCTCTTGGTGCCTGCACCTTGTCTTGTGTGGATTGTGTCATAACCGCTCTGCCTTGTTCCCCAGTGTCAGATCATATATCCTCGGCAGCAGCTGCTCACCCTCCGAGAGCTGGAAATGATTGGCTTCATTGAAAACAATGTGTCAAAGCTGAGCCTCCTTTTGAGTGAGATTTCAAGGTACAAACTGATGTCATTTTTTAACTTAAGAAAAATCGTTTGCTGAGGTAACCAGGTATTATGATTTCCTTTGGAAGTCAGAGAAGACTCTTGTCAGTGAGCTATCAAGGCACTGCAAAAGTAGGCCACTCGGGAGGCAGAGGCAGGCGGATCTCTGTGAGTTCGAGGCCAGCCTGGTCTACAAGAACTAGTTCCAGGACAGGCTCCAAAGTAACAGCGAAATCCTGTTTTGAAAAACAAAAAACAAAACAAAAAGTAGGCGTGAATAGCTGGCAGAAGCCTGCAATTCATAGAAAGTGAGAAGGAAAATAACTTTGGTGATTAAGGTAGGATAAAGGGCAGGGGAGTCTGGCACAGAGCCTCAAAGGACAGGATATATATATATAATTGCAGAACATCAGGAGGCTACTGGGCAATGTGTTGGCAGCCATCTTAATGGAGTATTTCCCACAGACCAGTGTGGCACTGGAGAGGCAGAGGGACCATGCTGTGAACCTCCCTTTCTGGCCAGTTTAGATTTTATTCAGAAACAATGAAATATGTGGAAAGTTAACATGAGGAGTACTGTGTTGCTAGAGACGAAACTTAAATCTATGAGGAGAATATACTTAATGTAAAAACATAGACACAGTGGCCTGGTTAACATGAGGAATACAGTGTTACTTACTCGACACCTGAGGCTTCCAGGTTCCCCTCTAGGCACTTGGTCCTAGAGCTTCACCTGGAGCAGGAACTTAAGAAGACAGATGATGGTGGGTGGTGCTGTTTGTCTACTCTTTTGGCCTTTGGTCTTTTGGGGGGCGGATCTCTACCCAGCTCCCAAATAAATACCAAGAGGCTTTTTCTTTCTTAGAAATGCCCAGCCTTAGCTTGGCTTGTTTCTAGCCAGCGTTTCTTAATAACCCGTCAACCTTTTTAGCCTCTGGACGTTTACCTTTTCTTCTGTATACCTTGCTTTAACTCTTACTCTGTGGCTGGTTGTGTGTCTTGTCCCTAGCGGCCTCCTCTCCTTGTTCTTGCTCCCTCTCCCTCAGATTTCTCCTCCGATTTATTCTCTCTGCCTGCCAGCCCCACCTATCCTTTCTACTGCCTTGCTATTAGCTGTTCAGCTCTTTATTAAACCATCAAGTGTTTTAGACAGGCAAAAGAATCACAGCTTTACAGAGTTAAACAAATGCAACATAAACAAAAGTCACACATCTTTATATCATTAAGTAAATGTTCCACAGCATAAACAAAAGTAACACACCTTTACATCATTAAACAAATGTTCCACAGCATAAACAAAAGTAACACACCTTAAAATAATATTCTACAACACTTGGGGAGGACAGAGGACAGCAATCTTTGAGGCCAAGGCTGTACCCAGGATCACACAGAGGCTTGTGATTTTGGGTTGCCTTGGCCAGCATTTGAACTCCAGATCACCTTAAAGAGAATGATTTTCTCTGAATTGTGCACATTTATGTATGAATTTTTTTATTTTTTTTTAAATGCAGAAAGAGTGAGGGCCTCAGTGGCCGGGTTCTGAGAAAACTCCCTTTCCTGGCTCATGCACTCTACATCCAGGTAAGCTTCCCTTGGCCCAGTGTATTGGATACCCGGGGTCCTCTCCCACACTGTTCACAGAATTCTGGGGTATCATCTTAGTTTCTTTTCCAGCTGTGGTATGGCAAAATGCTCTTTAAAAAGCAATTTAAGGAGAGTTTGTTCTAGCATCATGGTGTGAAAGTCAGACCAGCAAGAACTTGAACTTGCTGGTCCACAATCAAGGAGCAGAGAACGAATAAATGGTGTTGCAGGGTTTCCTTTCCCATTGATATAGTGGACCCCAACCAGGGCCTGCTGCCCACAGTTGAGATAACCGAGATAATTCTCTAAAGACATGCCCAGAGGCCTGTCTCCCGGGTGATTTTAGGCTCTGTCAGTCATAGGCAGTGGGTACTTGGGAAGAAATGGCTCTCCCAGGTGTCTGCTCATACGTACACACACTTGTGTGTGCAATACACAGGCACACGAGTACTGTGGCGCATTAGAAACTTGTGTCTAGAGCCCACCTCATATTCTTCAGTATTTGTGCCCCATGAGCCTGGGTTCTGTTTACAACCAATGGTGACCTGGAGTCGTTCCCTTACCTGCCCAGGGCCAGGCCTCCAACACAAGCCCATCAGCCACCCAGTTCTCTTAAATCCATTATTTGGCATTCTCCCTGGCCGGTGACAACTGCTATGCTGGTTGTGGTCTTCAGTACCAAGGAAACACCCATGGGCCATGAGTGTGAGTGCTTGGTGCTGAGCTGCATCATCATTCTTGGTTATAAAGCAACAGTGTTGTGCCCCACAGCTCCAGGACAGTGGCCGAGCTTTTTGGGAAAGGCTCTGAAATGGCAGGCCTTGAGGCCCCACATTCTATTCCCGATAGATTTTCTTTCTTAGCAGGTGATGATTGCTGGTCTTACTTGTCTACTCTGGTAGCCTTTTCTAACCAGTAGGAAACAGCAAGATACATCATCTTCTACAAACCACATCTGTGTGCCTTGCTGTGGGCCTGAGAGGTTGTGGCTTGTTTAGCCCACATAGAGCTGAGCGTCTTCCTAACACCGCAAATCTGTAGATGATAGCTGCCAGGTAGCCTTCTAAGGCCCAAGTCCGCTCATCATGGTCATGTGTCTTTCCAGGCTCCTAGTGTCACCATCGAGGGTTTCCTTCAGGCCCTGTCTCTGGCAGTGGACAAGCAGTTTGAGGAGAAAAAGAAGCTTTCTGCTTATGTTTGATCCCAGACAGCCATATCTGTGGCTTCCAGTGGACAACTAGTAGGTGACACCACCTACCTCATAGTGTGATCAGAAATTACACTAAACCATGTAGATCTGCAAGCCAGACAGACGGGTGGGCAAACTTTGTCCAAAGAAGGACTGTTTTGTGTTGTTTTACAATCATATTTAAAGGTAAACTGCCTGTCTTTTTCACTGTTTTTAAAAGATAGTTCAAGTTCTGTTTTAAAGACCTATCTAAATATTGATGCCATCCTAACTTTAGCGTGTCAGAACAGAAGACATTAAATTTGTTTAAAATGGAGAGAGATCAAAACAGCTCTCCTAGAACAAGAAAGAAGCTAAGTAAAAGACAGCATTGAAGATCTTTGCCCAAACTAGAAAGGAGCAGGTACTTTCTGGCCTGAGCCTGCTTCGGTTAACGCAAGATGCTATGTAATGGGTGAGAACGGCATGTTTCCATGATAAGGAAATTGAGAAGAGGATTGCAGGTAAGGCCTTCCTTGACAGTGCTCAGATGTCATGTTCACAGGAGCAGTGCGTGCTATGTATGGTCAAAAGAAGCAGGCAGTGTGTGGAAATTTCTGCTGTGTTTTGTTTCTCCAATAATGTTACTCATATTTCAAGTGTAAATTCATGTTGCCAAATATAAAATAAGTCATTAAGTGTTGCACCTCAGATATCATGTTTTACTTCATCTTCTGCTAAAAGTAGTTTGGCATTGATGCTTGTACATGAAGTCACTTTTAAAGGGAGTGCTGCCTTTGTCATAGAAAGTTTTTAAATATTAAACTTGTCTTCAGAATGCTCTCAATTTTATACTATCTGCTTCAAATGCTGTGAATGTTACTAATAATGACTGATGTGTTCATACAGCTTTAAATCTGCTGTGTTTCAAGGACCATACAGTATAGTTGTGTCATTGGCGGGAGCACACCCACCCTGCCAGTAGGGTTAGGAGGAGTAGTACTGAGACACCACAGGCCATGGCTATGCCTGTCAACTCAACTTTACCTCCTGATCTGATACAGACTTGGAAAACGGGGCCCTGCTCTTTAATTCCTGGGGCTCCCATGGGTGCTTTGACTTCCCTTTCCCCTGGGAAGCTGGGGATAGAGCAGTGGCTGGAGTAGTATGCCACTTCCTGCTTCTCTCTGTGCATCCTTTCTATTGGTCTGTGCTTTTCAGGGTTTCTGCCTGATCTACTCTGTTTCGTGATTCCCAGTATTCTTCCTCTTTTTGGAATAAATTTGTCCTTTGTTGTTCTGACTATTCTCATTCATGGACTTGCAGAAGAAGCTTCTAAACCATTCTCTTTCCTTAGAAGTTACCTCTAACAAACTGGAAAGAAAAAAAAAGGGTTAACAAGAACTCTGCACAAATTCTTGAAAAAGAAAATTAGTTCAAAAGAAAACAGCATGATCTCAATTATAAAAAACACAGAGAATTAGAAAACATGTCATTCTCATGAATATATATTCACAACTTTTCACAAGGATAAACCAAAGCAGGGCTTCCCTAGACTTTTATTTCTAGGTTTTGGGTTTTTGAGACAGGGTCTCATTATGTAGGTTTGGCTGTCCTGGAACTCAGAATGTAGCCTAGGCTGGTCTCTAACATAGATCTGCTTCCTGAGTGCTGTGATTGAAGGCATGTGCCACCACGTCCACCTTCTGAGTAGTTTATTTATTTTCATGCCTGTCTCTAAGAGTGTACGCATAGCACTTCCATTTTCCACTCTAGCCAGCCCTTATGATGTGTCCTAACCCTGTGGACAGGTTCCCACAACTGAAATAATGAATGGGGTCTGAAGGTGCAAGGTCAGGAAAGGGTGAGGATGGGTGAGAGCTAGGGTGGTCAAGGACCATCTTCCTACTAACTAAGATATCCAGCATCTAAGTGTCCAGGTAAAAAGATGAGGTCTGGGAACTGAGGAGTGAGTAGAGAGGTTAGGATGTGAGAGTATGGGCTGAAGGGTACCTATATAGAAAAGCCAAGGACAGGCCGTGGATTGGGAGAGATGGTCTGACGATTTCAATCTGACAGTTCTTTCTGAGACCAGCAGAGGGCAATATCCTGCAAGTCAGGACAGGTGGTGAGCATTGTCAGGAGTTTTTCTGAGCCCAGCCATCAGCTGTAGCCTTTTTCTCCTCCTGGCCCTGTGCATTCAGTGCCAGGGCATGTATGGTCATCAGTATGTGTTGTATGATTTTTCCTGGGAGATATGAACATGCATGATGACAGACCAAAGAAATTTTTTCTTCCAAATACAACTTTGGAAGTCACTGTTTTGGGAGGGTTAACTACAGAAGAATGGTGACTTGGACAGCTGCATCACCATAAACCCCACTGCATCATGGCTGGCAATTTATGAAAACTTACCACTGGAGTTTCTTGAACAACTTGCAGGAAGCTCCACTGGAGAGTCTCCTCCACTAGCAATTGTTTGCTGCTTACTTATATAAACTCAGTGGTGGAGATGGGATTCTTGCAGGTTGCCTGAACATCCTGCTTGTGAGTTTCCTTCCTTCTTCTCTCCAGTAGAAAAATTTAGAAGAAATAGCTATAGAACAGCAGGTAATCTAGGCTGAGGGGAGCTTCCATCTACCTGGATCTCACTCAGCAAACCTTGAGCTCTTTGCAGGCTGTTGTGGACATACTCCGGCATTGCTGGACAGGCATTATTTCAAGTTTAGGCTTCCTGAGGTGGAATAGCAATGTGATGGAGCCGGTGTGGACTTGACAGCCAGAAGCCTGACCTAGCAGGGGCCTGTGGAAGGTGACTGCCCACAGTTTTCCTCATACAGTGAGCCTGGCCTTTGAAGGTTCCACGGGCAGTGAATACCCCACATCACACAGAATCTGGTGACCATTGAAACTGGAAAAGAAACTGCCCGTGAGGAGTCTGTAACAGTCAGTAGAGAAGGGCAGGTAGATCTGGAAACGTTTGTGGAACCCCCCGCTTATCAATAGCCGTGTCCTAATGGGATGAACAGTCGAGTGGCCCCAGGAGTCTCCTGACTTAGGGAAACAGTGTAAGTGCAATTAACATTTGTCACCAGATCATAATTTATTACTGGAATCCTTCTTTCTCTATCACCCGACTTACTAATTGTGACAGGGCTTTGTTTTTTGAGTGTCACCTGAGTTATCACTAACTTAGGCTTGAAAACTTATTCTACTGTATAAATTTTCTTTTATGATTGGAAATCTTTATCATCTGAATTTTTGTATCTGAAAACCATTTTTCTCTTATCTGAGTTACCATTTTTGGCCAGATAACTTCTTTTTCTTTCTTTTTTTTTAAGAAAAAATTTTTAATACAATCTTTTCTCATTTTACATAGCTATCCCCTCCTCCCACTTCCCCCGTTTCTCCTCTACCCCACCTCCCCATCCACACTTTAGAAAGAGTAAGCCTTCCTATGGGGAGTCAACAAAGTCTGACGCTTCACTTTGTGGAAAGACCAACACCTTCCCCTACTCTATGTAGCCTGAGCAAGGTATCCCGCCAAAGGCAGTGTGTTCCTAGATGCCAGTTCAAGCACTAGGGATAAATCCTTGTCCCACTGCCAGTGGCCTCATAGACTGTCCATGCCTCACAACTGTCCTTCACAGTCTCTGGGCCTAAATTGGTCCTATGCAGGTTTGACCTCTGTCATTCCAGAGTCAGTGAGCTCTCACTAGCTTGGGTCAGCTGTTTCTGTGGCTATCACCATCATGGCCTTCACCCCTTTGTTCATAGTAATTGTTCCTCCCTCTCTCGGGCTAATCTCAGGTAGGTTGGCCCAGTGCTTCACTGTAAATCTCAAATATAACATCAGTAGCACAGACAGTGAGAGCAACAATTAATAAATAGAACCTCCTAAAATTGAGAAGCTTCTGTAAGGCAAAGGACATAGTCACTAAGACAAAATGGCATCATACTGAATGGGAAAAGATCTTCACTCACACCACACCGAACAAAGGACTGGTCTCCAAAATATATAAAGAACTCAAGAAACTAGACATCAAATTACCAAATAATCCAACGAAAAAAATGTGGTACAGATCTAAACAGAATTCTCAAAAGAATTGCAAATGGCCAAAAGATGCTTAAGGAATTGCTCAACATCCTTAGCCATCAGGGAAATGCAAATCAAAATGACTCTGAGATACCCTCTTATAGCAGTCAGAATGGCTAAGATCAAAAACACCAATCATAGCTTATGCTGGAGAAGATGTGGAGTAAGGGGAACACTCATCCATTGCTGGTGGGAGTGCAAACTTGTACAACCACTTTGGAAATCAGTATGGTGTTTTCTCAGAAAATTGGGAATCAGTCTACCTCAGGACCCAGCAATACCACTCTTGAGCATATACCCAAAGGATGCAGACCCATAACTACAAGGACTTTTGATCAATTGTTTTCATAGCAGCATTTTTTGTAATAGCCAGAACCTGGAAACAACTTAGATACCTGCCCCTCAACTGAAGAGTGGATAAAGAAAATGTGGTACATTTACACAATGGAATACTGCTCAGAGGAAAAAAAGGAAGACATCTTAAAATTTACATGCAATGGATGGAACTAGAAAAAACTATCCTGAGTGAGGTAACTCAGACCCAGATAGACAAACATAGTACGTACTTACTTATAAGTGGATATTAGATGTAAAGCAAAGGATAACCAGCCTATAAGATCTCTGGGATAACAATATCAGAGACACTAGATAACAAGGAGAACCCTAAGAGAGACATACATAAATTCCCCTGGGAAGGGGAAACAGACAAGACCTCCTGAGAAAATTAGGAAAAGGCTGGAAGGGGAGGGGAGGTAGAAGGACAACATGAGGGAATGGGATACTTGGGATAGGGGAAAGACAGGGAGAGAAAAGAAAGATGTCTTGATTGAGAAGCAGCACTAGGGAAAGTCCCAGGAATCCATAAGGAACCCCAGCTAAGACTCAAAGCAACAGTGGAGAGGATGCCTAAATTGGCCTTCTGTAATCAGAGTGATGACTAGCTTAATTGTCATCATAGAACCTTCAACCAGCAACTGGTGGAAGCAGATACCGAGAACTTATTTTTCTATTAGGCAAAATAGAAAAACTTGGAATTCACATTTAGAGATCAGCTAAGTAATCACTGGTCAGACTGCCAACCTGGTACATCACATGGACGGCCTTCATGACAAAACCTTTCTTTCTCTCTAATCTGAACTCTTAGTTAGGACTTTTGTTTGATTGATGGAGTTAACATTTTCTCTGGAAAGTCATTCTTTATCACTTGAGTCATAACTATAACAGAAAACATCATGTCATCACCACTAATAACTAAAAATCTTTCTTCAAACACCCAAATTATTGCTTATGGCTGCAACCCTTTCTTCCCTCATCCGAATTTGTTTTTCAATCAAAACTCCTTTTCAGCCATCTTCATGATGGAAGAATTTTTGTAATCTTATCCAACTTTTTTAAAATTTCTTTAAGATGATCTTTTTTTATTTTACATACTAATCTGTTGGGAGCTGTGAATCCCCAGATTCTGAATTTCTTGTAAACAACTTGTTTTCCTCTGCTCTGAGACAGCTTGCAGCTGCTCTGAGCACGAGACCCTCAGAAGTTCCTGATGGCAGGAGAGTGGTTTCTGGTGCGTTTGGCTGGGGCATGGCTATCAGTTAAGGATCTCTATATAAGCTGCTCTGGTACACAATAAAGGGGGCATTCTTGGGGCATTCCTGTTTCAAGGGTGACCCATGTCTGCATCTGTGTGTCTGTGTGTGTTTCGGTCTCCAGCCTCACGCCCGGTTCACGAACTGTATGGTGGTGCAGAGTGCAGGTGGGCCGGATGCACTACACTAAATCCCAGTTCTCCTTCCCTCCCCTCCTGTTTCCCCCACCTTCTCTCCACCCCACCCCCATCTACTGAGACGGGGTGAGGCCTCCCATGGGGAGTCAACAAAGTCTGTCACATCACATTGAGGCAGGACCAAGGCTCTTTACCCTGTATCTCGACTAAGCAAGGTATCTCCCCACAGGGAATGGGCTTCAAAAAGCCAGTTCATGCACTAGGGATAAATACTGGTCCCACTGCCAGTGATCCCACAAACTGCCCAAGCCACACAACTGAATGAGTCACTCTCATTCAGAGGGCCTAGTTCGGTCCTATGTAGGTTCCCCAGTTGATCCAGACAACTTCTTGGTCACTCTGTTGTTCTATTGCTGTGAAGAGACACCATGACCAAGGCAACTCTTATAAAAGAAAACATTTAGTTGGAGGCTTGCTTACGGTTTCAGAGGCTTAGTCCATTATTATCATGGCAGAGAGCATGGTGGCAAACAGGCAGGTGCTAATCCATAGAGCAAGAGCAGCACCAGGTCTAGCATGGACTCTTGAAACCTCAAATCCCACCCCCAGTGATGCGCTTCCTCCAACAAGGCCACACCTACCCTAACAAGGTCATACCTCCTAATCCTTGTAATCCTTCCAAACAATTCCCCTCTCTGGTGACTAAGCATTCAAATATATGAGCCTCTGGGGACCATTCTCATTCAAACCACCACACACAGTTTACAATAAAACTTTGTTGGCGGCCACCTGAGTTATTAATGATGGAAACCTTTCTTGGTTACTTCAGTTGTCATGTATCACTGGCATTATCACTTGTGATTGATACTGTCACTATTGTGTAGATTATCACCTACTCAGACTTTTTTCTGTTGTAAGAATTAAGGATGGAAACCTTTTGTGGCTCACCTTACTGTTTTTGTTCATTTCATTTTGAAAGAGAACCTTTTATCAGACACAGTACTCTTTCAGGAGTTATTGTCTATGGCAGGTAATATTGTTATTTTGGGGAGTTAGCGTAGTAAGTAATGGATTTCATCATAGTACTTTATTACATATGCCTTATTTTACTTTGTTCCCTACTATTCTCCTTACCTACTAATCTACTTCCTTCCCTTCCCCTCTCCAGTTGGTTCTCTCTTCTTCCAATTAGTCCCCCTTCTATTTCTGTTTACATGGAATCCATTATCCTCTCTATTTATCTTTTTTAAAATCTCTTCTTCCTCTTCTTTTAGTTCTGTACCCCACAAACACATATATCTTATTTAGGTTCCATATATGAGAGAAAAAACATGCAGCATTCATCTTTTTAATTGGCTTTTTCCTTTAACATAATGGTTTCTAGTTATATCCATTTTCCTGTAAATGTCGTGGGTTTTTTTTTCTTTTTTCTTTTTTTGATTTTCGAGACAGGGTTTCTCTGAAGTTTTTGGTGCCTGTCCTGGAACTAGGTCTTGTAGACCAGGCTGGCCTCGAACTCACAGAGATCCACCTATCTCTGCCTTAAAGGCGTGCGCCACCACCGCCCAGCCGTGTTTTATTTTTCTTAATGGCTACATAAAATTCCGTTGTTTATATGTACCATGTTTTCTTTATTCACCTGTTGATGGGTGGCTGAACTGGTTCTATTTTTTGGTTGTTGTGCACAGTGCATAGATGGGTAAGTATCACTATGGTGCATTGACTTCAGGTCTATACCCAAGACTGATATATTTGGGTCACATGATATTCTACTCTCAGTTTTTTAATACACCTCCATACTGGTTTTCATAGTAGATGTAAAAGTTTTCATTCCCACTAGTAGTAAATGAAGGTCCCTTTTCCCTATCTCTTTGCTGGCATTTTTTGTCTTAGTTTTCTTGATGATAGCCATTCTGACTGCAGTGAAATGGACTCAGAGCAGAGTTAATTTGCATTTCCCCGATGGCTAAAGTTATTGAACACTTTAAAACATATTCTCTGGCCATTTGTGTATATTTGAGAACTGCTCGTTTTCCCACCACCTGTCTGTCTCCCTCCTTCCCTCTCCTTCGTCTCCATTGACAGGACTAGATCATGAGACAGTCCTATAGGTCATCCTTTTCTCTCAGGGTATCACTCACTTGTTGCTATTTTTTTCTACTGCAAAGTTTACCAAGCCTGTCTTTCATGTGGTTATGTGAATCTGTATGTTGATCTTTTATTATTGCTGACTATTGCTATATATATATATATATATATATATAAAATAAACAATAATAAAATGTATCTATTCGTTCTAAAATTCTATTTTATTCTTTCTTAGTGAGGCTTTATTTCCACTATGTTCATGTTTCCTTCAGCACATTCACAATAGCTTTTCTAGACAACCCCAGCAGTCCCCAGAGTGACCGTACTCAGCAGCACCAGCACTGTGCAGAGTTCGGGGCCAGCCTGGTCATCTACAGAAGCTAGTCCAGGACAGGTTCCAAAGCTACAGAAAAACCCGGTCTCGAAAAAGAAACAAAAACAAACAAACCAAGAGCTTCTGTCTGCACAGGCTTCACACAAGGAGTATCTTCCTGGTGGATTAAATTTGCCTGTGTCAGTTTGGTGTAAAGAAGCAAATCTTCTCTGTCTTGTGTACACACGCACACACACACACAGCTGCAAAAACTAAGCACCAAAAGCCAAATCACCCAATCAAAAAAGACAAATGCAACAGACAGGTCTCAAAAGAAGAAATACAACTGGCCAGTATATACTTGAAGCATATTTAACATTTTAATTTGTTGTAATTACCTTCATTTCCAAAGCTTGTTAAAGTTCACACATAATTTTTGCTTGGTGGTGGTGGTCATTTGTTGTTTGTTTTTCTTCCCTAATTCAACAATGTTTCCTGGAGATGGAAAGAAGTAAGTAGAATGGTTAAAGTTTTGTATGCCAGAGTCCTGACCTTTCCCTATCTGTCACTTGCATCCTGCTCAGGAGCTCAGAATTCATAGTAGTTGATTAGGGACATCCCTAGCCCTTGAAGGACTTGTCAATCTTCACAGCTGTGTCATTAAGAGACCAGAACAAATGGCTGTTTGAGCTACCACCCTTAATTGTGAAGGAGCCTACCAAAACTCAGGGAAGGGCCTCTGTCAATCATATTTCTCAAAATAAAGGAGTTTCTACATTTGGGAACCATTGCTTGGTGGTAGGGTGCTTGCTGTTGTGGAATATTATTTTAACTAGGCAAAAATGTATTATATTTGTTTATGCTGTGGAGTGTTACTTTAACTGTGTAAAGGTGTGTTACATTTGTTTATGCTGCATTTGTTTAAGGATGTAAGGAAGTGTGTTTAATTATGTAAAGATGTGTTGCATTTGTTTTACCTTGCCTGCCTAAGGCACCTGATTAATCTAAAAAATTGCTGAACCTCTGGCCAATAGCTAGGCAGAGAATAACCAGGAGGAGGACTCTGGGCTTGGGAAGAATGAGAGAAGCAGGAGGAGGAGAGAAAGAGGGAGAAAGAGAGGGACACGCCTGGGATAAGAAGCCATGCAGCTGCTAGCCAACCAGACACAAGAAACAGTGAAAGTAAGAAATGTAGAAAGAAATACAGAGAAATACAGGAAGAAGAGAGAGAGAGAGAGAGAGAGAGAGAGAGAGAGAGAGAGAGAGCGCGAACCCTGAGGCAAAAGGTAGATAAAGAGAAACAGCTTAATTTAAGCTAAAAGAGCTACGTATAACGAGCCTAATCTAGGCCACACGTTCATAATTAAAAAGTCCCCATGTCATGATTTGGGAGCTAGTTGGTGACCTAAAAGAAAAAGCCTGCTACAGCTTGCTTTGTCCCTCTGTTGGCTTCAGGGGCCACAGGGTCCCAAGCTCCTTGAGGGCACAAAGCAGTTTATTTACTCTTACTTCCCCTTTTTGTTTGTTTGAGACGGGAGCTGTGACTGCCTTAGAACCTGAAAAGAAGCCCAGTCTGGGCTTAAACTTGCTGTTACCTCCTGAGTTTTGGGATTACAGGCCTGGGCCACAATGCCTTGTTTCTTACTTCCACTTCCTGTGGCTGGTGTTCCCCAGTGATACATGTTGTCTTTCCCTCTCTGGCCTTCATTCCTTTAGTAGCTGCATAGCTGGTCTCTGATGTCTCCACATTCTCTTCCTTCCTAGAAATCACCAAAGACAGCTTAGCCTGAAGATTAAACTCAGGTACTTCATTGAGCCTTACCTGGGGTATGATCGCAGAGCCTGGGTTTCAGGACATTCGCTAGCCCTGACACTCACAACCCTAGGATCGGATACACACCTCTTATGGTTCTCATTCCCATTGGTCACCCAGGGGAGACTGCAGTCTCAGGAAATCGCTGTACCCAGAGTGGGTAGAGCAGGTGCCACTGATGACTTTGAAGTAGCCCGGCAGCTGATGATACTCTTCATGACCAGCCTGTGATCCACTCTTCATGTGGGTAACAGATCTAGCTTCGGTTCCAAAATGCTGTCCCCTCCCGTTCCTCCTGGCTGCTGAGTGTGTTCCCTCATTCTGCCAACACAAGCACTCATTTACTAGGGAGCCAGAGTGGCGGCTGGCTTCTTGTGGGACAGAAACTGCCCAAAGTTGGTTTAGCTGCTAGTAAGTCCTTCAAATATAATGTTATTTTACATTTATTTGTTAGTTTTTTAAAATGTGTTTAAACCAGCAACCTCTTCTGGGATGTCTTAAATTTCATTCTGCTAATGGCCACTTATGAACTACATAACTCATAGCCATATATATATACTTACAACAGTGGTTCTCAACCTGTGGGTCATGACCCATTGGGGGTAGAATGACCCTTTCACGGGGTTCCCATGTCAGATATCCTGCACCTCAGCTTTACATTATAATTATAAGAGTAGCAAAATTACAGTTATGAATTATCAATAAAAATAATTTTATGGTTGTAGTCTCTACAACATGAGGAACTGTATTAGGAAGGTTGAGAACCACTGACTTAGAAGAAGCTTTGCCTAGGACTGGAGAGAGTGCTGGCTATTATCAGTGGTGTCTAGAAACTTCTCAGCTCTTCGGTGTCCAGAGGGAATGCCATCAGCACATCCACCTACACGTGCACTTAAATAGACACTGTCTCCAGTGGCTTAAGACTTAGACTTTGGTTGAAGAAAGCAAATAACCAGGTCAAATAAACACACGTTTATTCATTAGAGCATCTCTGAAGCATAGAACTTTCATAAGGAAATGGGGACCCGAAGGCACAGTTAGTCAAACACCCATGCGCCAGATCAGGCCTGTGGCAGGTCTGAGGGAGGCTAAAAGAAGGTAGGTGATTTTAACAAAATGGGTTGGACCTTGTTGATTAAAAAAAAAAAAAGACAACAGCAGCAACAAAATGCTTGAAATTTCTCTCCCGTGAAATTACACCTCCTGGTTCTCAGAATGGGACCCTAGGGAAGTGACGCTATTACAGCTGTCATTTCTGAGTGCCTTGAGTTCACCATGGTCCACATCCAGAACAGAACCTTTCTGGGTTCATGGTCTTAGCTCCTTCACATTGTGTCCTGAAAGGAGATAGAAGGCTTCCTGACCCCACACTTAGGAGGCTGCTGTTTCTTGGAATTGAAACAGCAAGCCATTGCAAACATTTGTACTCCATCTGGGTCTGGTGTGGGTGTGGACTTCAGCAACTGGCTCTTTTCCCAGATAGGAAAATATCAGCAAAGAAAATGGTCCAACTCTCCCTTATAAAGCAGACCACTCATGTTGATGCAAAATGCAGCTTTCACCTGAAAGGGAATAAGAATTAATTCTTATGCCAAATTAGCTTGATCATAACCCAAGAACATGAACTCACCACCACCACCAAAAAAATGGGAACAATTTCACCAAGTTTTTATGCTTATAGAATTTAAGTCATAATTCAAGGTCTTTTTCAAATACCTTAGTGGAAACATTGGGTTGGACAGGTTGGCAAAGTAATGAAGTCTCTGCTATAGGTTTCAGTGTTATCTGATGACATTCTAGCTTTTAGGTTGGTGGAAGCTAGTGACCTATTACAATGCTACATGTCAAAAGATTTGACTCATAGACACAGCAGTGAAGAATGAGGGGCTATGAAGGAGACTAAAGAGTAACCAAAAAGCCGGGCAGTGGTGGTGCATGCCTTTAATCCCAGCACTCAGGAGGCAGAGGCAGGTGAATCTCTGTGATTTCGAGGCCAGCCTGGTCTATGAGAGCTAGTTCTAGGACAGGCTCCAAAGCTACAGAGAAACCCTGTCTTGGAAAACCAAAAAAGAAAAAAGAAAAAGAAAAAGAGAGAGAGAGAGAGAGAGAGAGAGAGAGAGAGAGAGAGAGAGAGAGAGAGAGAGAGAGAGAGAAAGAAAGAAAAAGGAAAAAGAGTAATGAGTAATTTTGCTCTAGATCACTGGTTCTCAACCTTCCTAATACAGTTCCTCACATCCTGGTGACCCCCAACCATAAAATTATTTTCGTTGCTACTTTATAACTGTAATTTTGCTACTGTTATGGATAATAATGTAAATATCTGATATGCAGAATATCTGATATGCTACCCATGTGAAAGGTACTTTGACCCCCTCAAAAGATCACAGATTGAAAACCACTACTCTAGATCTTCAATATTTCAACTTTCCATGATCACTAAAACCTAAATTATTGTACAAGTCATTCTTGTACAATATTGAATGTAGGTATGGCTCTTTTCTGGGAACTTCAGGTCACACCCAGTTTGGAGTTGGGCCACGTCCCATCAAGAGGTTCTTTTCCATAGGGGGCTTTTGAGGTCTCTGGGAGGGCAGCTGAAGTTCAGTAAGGGACAATGATCTGCTAGCTGTTTCTGGCTCTGTTTGTTTTCTATTCTGATGGACTCGGCATCGGCCAGAGTCTCTTGGGCATCATGTTTCTCTAGCTGGGTTTGCAACAAGGCGTTGGGTGTGAGATAGTCCTACCACCATATTTGCTCATCTGCAGTGTGCACCCTGTGCTTCAGCCACCTTCCCCTCTTCCGAGTGTAAGGAGGTGTGACATCCAACTACCTACATTGCTGAGCACTGTAGCATTTGCAAGTGGTGGCTGCATAGGTATGGGACCAGCCAGTCTGCGTGAGTGAGGCTTTGTCTTCATATGCAGCCTTGTTATCTACCTTCCCAGGAAGATCTACAGATCCAAGGATTAACAGTGACGATCAGATGACAACAGCAGGACAGTGGTTACCATCTATCCATCCTTCCCAGCTGCTCTGGCTGACTGAGAGGAGCCCATTCCCAACTCTGACTCCAGTTTGTTGCCAGTGAAGAACACAGCTCAGGTGACTCTTTGAACAGATCTCAGGTCTTCTGTGTCGAGGAGAGTCAAAGCCACATGAGCACCACCAGAAAGTCAATTCCTGGACCCAATGCTGACTCAGGGCAGGGCTCTATTTTTTGCCGAGGGAAATGCTTTCTTGTATTTCACTCTTGGAGAATGTGCCAAGTATTCTGGCTCGTTTTTGTCTGGCTCAAATTTTAAAATGAAAATTAAGCACAACCTATTACTGAACTTGGCCTAGCAAATGGAAGAAACTGAATTGCCACATCCTGTAGAGGGAGATGGGACTTCTAACAAGAAACCAGCCACCAGTGGCAAGGCAGCCCCCATTCTTTCTGGAACCAATACTAATGCTATTCCTTTGTATATATTCACTTCTGCCTGCTCCAGAGAGGAAGAGCTCGTTGTCTACATGAAAGAGTTTAATTGCTAGGACCGGAACTTCCAGCCAATAAGTGAAAAGCTGTCAGTTTTAAATGATCAAATGCTTTAACCTTACATTGTAAATAACTACCAGTCAGATGCTTCTTCTCTTTGTGGGAATTGATGTCTGTTGACAGAACTAGGTGTTTTAATCACCAGGCTCCTCAGGAAGCTGGGTGTTGTCAAGCACGAGTCCAGACACTGACCTCTCAGAGTCCCCAGTGAGGCCTGCATCTGACCATGAGAAGAAACTGTTTTGACTGACTCTCCAAAGCCTTGCTGACTCCTCTCTATCTGAGGAGCGTTGCATCCAAATAATGGAACAGTGACTGATCTCGGACCTCACAGGTGACCTGAGGGAGGTACTCCAGACAGCACGCAGTGCAAAATGTCAGGCCACATGGGGGAATGTGGAAGGACTCACACATGTCCCGTTGTTTCCTGTATAACCCTGTACATAGACTTCCCTGTTATTGTGACTTTGTTCTACAGCATCACACTGAAAGGGATGATGGTATAGAGAAGGAGTCATTCCAAGGCTAGCATAGGGC
Source organism: Microtus pennsylvanicus (assembly GCF_037038515.1). Lineage (NCBI taxonomy): Eukaryota > Metazoa > Chordata > Mammalia > Rodentia > Cricetidae > Microtus > Microtus pennsylvanicus. The sequence continues at coordinate 4,436,310 of NC_134584.1, forward strand.
TTGAGGGCCAGAACCACCCAGTCCAGTATCTTCCAGGCCTTAGTACTTCAAGCACAAGGATGCAAAAGGCAATAACCTCATTCAATACCAATGCCGCCAATGTCTCTGTTTGCTGGGAATTTTAAGCACCTGGGAAACTCTTGCCTCCTAATCAAGAGCAGAAGTATCCAGAATCTCTGGAGGCCTTGTGCTTGCCACAGATCTCAAGGATGGTCTTTAGTACAATCAATCAATTTCTTCCTCCTGCTACAGCCAGGGAGTGGGGCTTTCCCCAAGTGCTGCCATGTGGGAAGACCTCATGCTCTGCCTTCCTGATGACCTTTTCTGCTTTCTGAAGAAAGTTGGGACCTCACTTTATCCAGTATGTGTGAAGATGGCATATTCATCCTTATTCTTCAGTTGCCCTAGCTTTGGGGCAACACACTGTTCCTCAGTGTCTACATGAATAGTATGCTTCACATGGGGTCTCAGCATGCCCGTGAGGCTATGTCCCAGGGTGACTTTGGCACCTCTGTATCTGAGCTGTGGAGCAGTGTGAAGTTCATAGTAAAGATGGGTCTGCTATCTGCCTCCATTCCTTTGCTAGTGTGCTCTTCTCATGGACCGTGATCTCAGGAGCTTTATTAGCCTGGTCGTGGGGAGGACCATTGCCAGTCTTCTCAGTGATCCATATATCTCGTCTATCTAGTCTTATTTTTATCCTGAAAACTTGCTGGTTATTAGTTTTTATGTATCCTGCTTTTCACTTATTTTTCTCTGCCCATAGACCCTGTGTGGATGTGACTGTAGGTTTGAACTTTAGCCCTAAGGTTCCAGCCAGCCACCTTCCATGACACTTGCTCCTCTTGGTACAGCCTTCTCCTCCTTTAGGGAGTTTCCCATTGTGCACTTTACTGATGGAGAAGGAAGTTATCACATGCTAACTGCTCTATAGGAGTTGCTCTGAGGTATAATAAACCCAGTGTCAAATGCCTAAATGTCCTGCCTGCCGCTTCCCCTGAAGTGTTGGTCCAATCACCGCAACCAGGCATTACACTCATTCATAACCATTTGCTAGCTGAACTCCCATCACCTTCTGTATTTTCTTCCTCCTATCCCAGGATGCCTCATTTGGGTTCTCTGCCAACAGCACCCTTTCAGGTCTTCCCACATGGTGTCTCTTGTGTTAGCCCCACTGCCTGGCTCTATCAGGGTTCCTTTGTGTTGTCCTCCTTAGAGTGTGTTCTGTTGTCTGCTGCCTGGTGCATGCTTGTGCCTCCTCCTGCCTTAAGTCAGCTGCCTCACAGCCGAGCCCTGTCTTCATCTAGCTGTCTATTCCAGGACAGAGTCCTTCTCTGTCCTGGGAGGATTCTTCTGTTGGGCCAGGGAGCTGTAGTCTATTTACTTTGGGAGCCTCTGACTCTCGGTCCCCTCCCGTTTCTTTCCAAGGGCTCTGGTCCTGAATATCACTGTCATGCTGTACTTTCTCTTGTGCTCTGGGCTTCGTTCCAGATGGTTTCTTCACAACTTCCTGCAGGTCTCAAGTTCTTGTGTCTAATATAATACTGAAACTCTCTGACTTAAGTTTCAATTATTGCTTAATTTCCTGGTTTTGCTTTTCAGGTTCAGCTTGCTTTTAACTAGTTTCAAGTCTCTTACATGTCTGAAAGCACATGGAGCCCATTTATTTTTTTTTTAACCTCAAACACCGATGGACTCCGCCCCTTATATCAACAAATAGGACCCTCTCCTGCTGTTTCTAAGGACCTTTATACAAGCTACTAAGTTTTCTTGTACCTCCTTACCCAGGAAGCCTTGGGAAGAGGCCTGCATGAGGGTATGGTTGCCTACACAGAGGACTGATCAGACTCCCAGGAAGGTGACTGCAAGGCTGCAAGCTGACCTGGCTACGGACTTGTTATGAACTCCAGGGCAGATGCTCTCCTCAAGCTTATTCTCTGTAGTCCTTGGATTTGGTGCCACTCTCTGATTGACCCTGAGCCCCTCCACTGCGACTACCTTTGCTCTGGCTGCATCTCCTGTTGTCTGTCCTCTCTAGAAAATAAACATTGCTGTTTGCATCACTGCTCCAGGATGGGGATGCAGAAGACACCCTTCCTCACTGATTGACAATGCATCTGAGAAGGTGCTTCCACAGCCACCCTTTTCGAGGGACCAGTCACCTAAACAAAAGAGCGCAGTCCTACTCACAGAATGTTTACGTGGAGTTTACGGCCACTCAGCAGGCAAGTGACTGACCCCCACACCTAGAGAGAACAGTATGGCTAGGACTCTGAAGAACTGTCTGGAACAAGTGAGCAGAGTCACCCCGAGGACAGAGCCCAGAACAGACCCTGACACAGAGAATGTACGAAACATGTGACTGTGTTTCCTCGATCCTTGACCTCGTCTTCCTCCTCCGGCCCTGACCTCTGTTTCCCTTCCCACAACCCTCCTCTGCTCATCTCACCGCTTCCCTCCTGTTTCTTCTCCTCAGAGTAGAAGATCCATCCCGAATGTGGGCCGCATCATTTCATAGGCTGGACCCTGGACTGAAAAAGGTGGGCAAGCTGAACATAAGCTCTCAGCTCTTGACCTTCTAGTTCCTTCCACCTTGACTTCCTGCACTACTGAACTGTAACCAGAGTTGTGAGCCAAATAAGTCTTTTCTCCCTTAAATTGCTTTTAACAGAATATTTACCACAGAAGTATGAATGGAACTAAGAAATCCCCCGATCTCTGTTCCTGTCTTCCTGTTCCTCCCATTTCTCATCCCATGACTTCCTCCTAATCCCTTCCTTTTGTCACCCCATCCCCACTTCCCCTGGCTCTTCCCTCTTCTTATCACCTGCCTCCGGCCTCCCCTGTTCCTCTGCCTCCTCTTTTCCTGCTCATCCATTCCTTGCTTCTCCCTTCCTCAGGCTCTCTTCTCCCCCTAATTTTCCACTCTCTCGTTTCCAGCTCCTGCTCCTCCTCTCCCTACTCCTGTTCCCCACCCTCTCTGCAAGAATTGGCCATCTTGTCATAAAGTCTCTCTCCTTGGGCTGGAAAGATGCCCTAGTGGTAAGGAGCTCTTGTTGCCCTTGCAGAAGTCCTGAGTTCAATTTCCAACACCCATATAGCAGGTCACAACCATTTGTAACTCCAATTCCAGGAGCTATGGTGCCTTTTCTGACCTCCACGGGCATCAGACATTCACATGGTACACAGACATACATGTAGGCAAAACATTCATACACATAAAATAAATCATATATATATATTAAATAAGGTTTCTCTCCTGGTTGTTCCAGAGCAATTACTGAGAACAGATAGCTTTTTACCTTCCAGGGCTTGTAAATGTGGAGATCCTGGTTCTTAAAGTACTAATGCATTTCTACCCAGAGTCAAGTGCCAGACCCATCTCGTGAGCTCAGTAGCTAGAAAAACGGGCTCCACAGCTCTGCTTGGAGATCTGTCTACCTGTATGCAGCAGTTCCGAGTGAGCTTAATGCTAGGCTGTCTTCTCCAATCGCTAGCTTCTGGGTGGGGTCCTGTTTCTTCTCAGCTTGACAGCAGTATGAGACCGGTTGTGATATCACTGTATCATCAATTGAATTTGTAAAAGTATGATCCTACATAGATAAGAAACTGCAACCCAGGTCAAGATGGAGTTCTCCCCTGGAGTCCCTGAGCAGGGCTGGTCGGTAGGTGTAGCACATCCACAGCAAGACTAAGTCCTGAACAAGACAAGCCTGTGTGCCTCAGTATTAGCCAGCTCTGCTTTCTGAGGAGTTGGGGTGCTCCCTTAAAAGTGGGAGCGATGAGTAAAAAGCACTCCAGGTTTAAGGGGAAAGATTTTAATACCTTCAGGAGCCATTTAGAATGCCTAGGTCAAAGCTGGATAGGCTCAGAGAATCAGGTCACCTGACCCTTTTCCTTTACTCCCACCCTTTTTTCCTCTTGGTTTTTTAAGACAGAGTTTCTCTGTGTAGCCCTGGTGGTTCTAGAACTCATTCTGTAGACCAGGCTGGCCTCAAACTCAGAAATCTGCCTCCCTTTGCCACTGCCTAGCTATGACCTTTCTTTTCTTTTTCTTCTTTTTTCCTACTGTTGAGAAAGCTGAGGCTCCAAAGGAACTTGGGGGATACTACCAACCAATTTATAATTAATGTAGACCTCTGTGTGTTTCTTTGGGACTGAATGGCTGCAGGTCTGGACCAGCTAGAAACCTCTGTCAACGTGTGTGTGTGTGTGTGTGTGTGTGTGTGTGTGTGTGTGTGTGTGTGTGTGTGTGTGTGTGTGTGTACGTGTACGTGTATTATCTTAAGCGAGTCCTTGAGTCCCTCATGCTTTCTGGCCACAGTGCTGGGGAATTTCTGCTCTGTTTGATCACTGTCAGAAAGACTCTATGGTGTATGGTGTATGGTGTGTGTGTGTGTGTGTGTGTGTGAGAGAGAGAGAGAGAGAGAGAGAGAGAGAGAGAGAGAGAGAGAGAGAGAGAGAGAGAGAGAGCGAGCCACACAGACAGACAGACAGACAGACAGATCCATCAATCTTCAAGGGAGACAAACGAAGCTGGATCCATGATGTACAACTGAGTTGTGAAAACATTTAGATTTTCCATCATGTAATCTATTTTTTCTTATATTTATTTCCTCTATTTTGTAGTAATATGATGTTATGCTCTTGGGACCCTGTGGCAGCCCACCACCCAGGTCCCAAAGGACACACACGGAGTCTTATTCTTATTTACACACATATTTATACACATCTGGCCTGGCCTTGGCTTGTTTCTTGCCTGCTTTTCTTAATTTATATTATCCCCTCTGCCTTTTTGCCTTTAGGCTTTTCCATTCTCTTACTTCTTTAAAATCTGTCTCTTACTCCATGGATTGCTGTGTAGCTGGGTGACTGGCTCCTGGTGTCCTCAGGCTACTCCTAACCCCTTCTAGTTTTCTCCTTATCTATTTTCTCTCTGCCTGCCAGTCCTGCCTCACTATTGGCTGTTCAGATCTTTATTAGACCACCAGGTGTTCTAGACAGGCAAAGTATCACAGCTTCAGAGAGTTAAACAAATGCAGCATAAACAAAAGTAACACACCTTAAAATAATACTCCCAACACTAGTGTCTTCACTTTCTTAATCTGTATGGTGATGCAGTTTTCAAACAATATTTTTCTTTTTGTCTTTTCCAAGTGTGACATCAGGGTCCTCCTGGGCATTCCCCACCACATCTCCTACTGACCTGACAGTTGCAGCAGCCTTTCCTGGAATGTCAGAAGGAAGTCATTCTGACTACGCCCTGGTCACATGGGAATGTTTGCTCCTTCCCTGCTTAATACTGTGTTTGCTGAGGGTCTTTTGAAGAGACTTGTATTCAGCTAAGGAAATTCCTTTCTATTCTTAGTCTACTGAGGGTTTTTTTCATGAATGAAAGCTGAGTGTTCCCAGATGTGGGCCTGTGTCTATTAGGGTGGTCATATGCTTTCCTTCTTCCTTTTGTGAGTGTGGGCAAGAAGTAGTACTATCTATGAGTCCACAGCAGCCCTCACCACCCAGATGGACATGGTGGTGCCTTCTTTTCTGCATCTTCACTTTCCCATCGAAAAATGGGTCCTTCTCAGTGACTGTGGGCAAAAACCTGGGTCTCAAGGTTGCTCTTTTGGGGTCAAGGTAAGATGATGCCAGGGCTTGGGAGGGTTAGGAGGTATAGTGGCTGAGGGGCATCTCACCTAGCCTCACTCTTGGCTCATTCTCAGGATGGTCCCTTCAGAAGCTTGGTGTCTGAAGGACCCTTCCAGAACTCTGGCAAGAAAGACCCACACAGTTTGGACTTGCATATAAAGACCCAAGATCCTATGGAACAAGCTCTGCCCACCTCACCTGAAAATCAGTAGTGCCCAGGTATGCCAGTCCTAGCTCAGTACTGCAGGTAACACTGTGAGGTTCCCAGGAGAGCACAGATGGGGAATCATGGGAGAAAGTCACCATCTTGCTCTTAGCAAGCACTGAGTACAGGGATCCAGCTCTGTCTATTTTGAAGATGTTGATGTGTGTGGCCATGAAGCAGAAATCCACAGCACTATGACCCAGGAGCCTGAGGGGCTCCACTGTACCTTGCATCCCTCCAAACAGTACCCCGGCAGCCAGTACAATGGCATTTCATAAATAATTACACATTCCTTAAGCTTTTGCAAAGCCGAGAGAAAACATAACTGCGATGCTGAGATTCTTGGAATGTTTTCCATTTATTTGGTGTGGCACAATCCCCACTGGGGCTCAGCAGAGCCCTGTTTTCTGTGGCATTGGAATAAAATGATGGAATTGTTTTGGTGCCTGTTAGATACTCCCAAATGAGGACAAGCTTCTTAATCCTGTGATGCTCATTCTTGGAGCAGCTCCATAGGGGCCTGGACTAATCTCACCTCAGGCCAAGACACCCCTGAGTACTGCCAAGTCGTTCCTGGGGTCTCCTGGCCAGTCTCTTACCCCTCAGAGGATGGCTTTAAGATAATGGCTGTCACCTCTGCTTGCTCTGGAGTTATCAATACTCCCTGTTGAGGCTCCCTAAATTTGGGGCGAGCTCATCTGTTTGTCTTTCACTGAGCCTTTCTTTGACCTTCACCCTGTCTTAACCTGGCTTGGTGACTTTGCTGGTCTGATTTCTCATTACAAACTTTAGGATCAAACAACTGTTTGGATTCTGCCCAGGCTGTGGCAGGTCCTGGGTGACCTCAGGACTGCAGTGGGTAGCCGACTTCTCTGCTACCTACATCTCCCACGCTCAGGCACATTTATGCACATTTCCAAGATGGTTCACCAAGTCTATTTATCCCATCCCTTTCTATCAGCCTCTGCCTCATCTCTGAAGGGCATTGAAGCAGGGCTCAGCTCACAAAAGGTAGACCCACAGCTCTGTGTGGTGGCTTTAACCTTTACCAGAACTGATGGTGTGGGCCAAAGAAGGGAACCCCCATTTGGAATGCAGATTCAGGGGGGCTGGTCATACAACTGCCTGGTGATGCATTTCCAGAGACCCCTTGACACTCTTCCTGCAGTTGGACTATGATGTAAGCCTTGGTCAGCAGGCCCAAGCTCACGAAGAAGCCAATGAGCTGGAGGTGGATGGCTCTGCTCACCAGGGCAATAAATGAACAAATTCCTGTTGAGGCTTCCCACAGTTTGGAGCCAGGTAACCCATTTGTCTTTCTCTGAGCCTTTCTTTGGCAGGCACCCTGGCTTAACTGGGGTGACACCATGGTGCTATCCTCTGGAGGCCACAAAAGTTCATCACATTTCAGCCACCCAAGGTCCTAAGGCTCAATATCCTCTGGGCTACAGTTTCTTTTTTTGTGGTGGAGGACATTGTACAATAGAAACAACTATTCTGTGTTTGCTTGAACCTTCTTGATAAAGTATTTCCCACCTGCTGTCCTCAACAGCTGTCTTCACTAGACACAGAGGAGACTCCCTAGTTACTGGAATCAAGAGCTTGCTCTTCATCAAATACACATGGTCCTATGCAGGTATGGACTACAAAGCCAAGGATGGTGTCTCATGGCCCTTTAATCTAAAGCCAAACAGATGGAACTATATGATTAGCCCTGTAGCTGAGGTCTGGGCAGTTCCAGTTATGACTTAGACTGTGCCCGCCTCGGCAACATAGCTCTGGCTGTCTTAAACCCTCAATGAAGTCTTGCTGGGGTGGGGTCAGTGGCCAGATGCATGTTTCCGAGCAGCTCACTGCGACTTGCGGCTCCCCTGGCTCCTATATAGTATTGCTGCCTGGGGGTACTGTGTTCAGGATACACGGGACAAGCCACAGCTACGTTTATACCCAACTCATGTACTGTACCTACCAACTGTGGACTACACCCCACCCTTCTTCGTAAGCACGTGATCCAACTCAGGGAGACTAAGTCGATTGAGATGAATGTAATTAGTGGACAAAGCTTGGGCGCTGGGCAGGGAATAGTGCCCTGGAGTATCCAGCCAGGCATTTGCCAAGGGCAGCACTTGGCCTTCTGGTCAGCCCTACACCTCAGGTAACCAGATTCTCTTCATCCACCACATGCCCAGATGCCCCTTCTTCTCCGCAGTCCTGAATAGAGTCAAACTGGGGTGTCCTAGTACTCTCTGTCTGGGGGTTCTCCTTCCTGCCTTCCTCTGGTCTCATCTGAGGTCACTTGAATACAGACCTGCATGGCAAGCTTGGCTCATTTCATACCCCTGCTGCAGCTGAAAGGATAAACTGCCAAGGCCCCTTTGTCCTCATGGGGGAAGCAGGAGGCAGCGGAAGGGTCAGCTATGTACCCCATTCCCTCAATGATAGATCCTGCTTTCAGAACACTAACATCTGTCTGGATCTAAAGCTACCCTCAGGTTCTTTTTTTTTTTTAATAGAACTCTTTTGTTTTATTGGTTATCTTAAAAGAGGGGAGTGACATCTAGCCCAGGACGGCTTTGAACTCAGGTCCTTTTGTCTCAGACTCCCAAAGTGGTTATAGACATGCCATTGCACCTAGCTGGAGATCATTTTAGAAAATATATATTGAACATAGTTTGAACACATAAGAATAAGTGGACATCTTTACTTAGAAAAAGGTGTGTGTGTGTGTGTGTGTGTGTGTGTGTGTGTGTGTGTGTGTGTGTGTTTGGAGAGGAAGTCAGGTCCACTGTGCTCTGTTCAGATATTTTTATTGGCTTCTGGAGTCCTTCACACTTCCTTGGTGCTTTCTCCTCTCTGATTGGTCTTGCTTGGGATATCTTCCCTTGGTTAGGCTCTTTCCCCACTGCCCTTAGCAGTTTTTATTTTTTATATTTATTTTTTATTGAAAAAATATTTTTTCCACGTAGTATATTCTAATTATGGTTTCTCAGTCAGATGTTATTCTAATGGGTCTGCCGTTATATGTTTTTTTTTAATTTATTTATTTATTAAGGATTTCTGCCTCCTGCCCGCCACCGCCTCCCATTTCCCTCTCCCTCCCCCGATCAAGTTACCCTCCCTCATCTGCTCGAAGAGCAATCAGGGTTCCCTGACCTGTGGGAAGCCCAAGGACCGCCCACCTCTATCCAGGTCTCCTAAGGTGAGCATCCAAACTGCCTAGGCTCCCCCAAAACCAGTACGTGCCGTAGGATCAAAAACCCACTGCGATTGTTCTTGAGTTCCCATTCTTCCTCATTGTCCGCTATGTTCAGCTAGTCCAAATTTATCCGTGCTTTTTCAGAACCAGGCCAGCTGGCCTTGGTGAGTTCCCGATAGAACATCCCCATTGTCTCAGTGTGTGGGTGCACCCCTCGCGGTCCTGAGTTCCTTGCTCGTACTTCGTCTCCTTCTGCTCCTGATTTGGACCTTGAGATTTCTGTCCCGTGCTCCAATGTGGGTCTCTGTCTCCTTTCATCGCCTGATGAAGGTTAATATTCAGGAGGATGCCTATGTGTTTGTCTTTGGATTCACCTTCTTATTTAGCTTCTCTAGGAACATGAATTATAAGCTCAATGTCCTTTATTTATGGCTAGAAACCAAATATGAGTGAGTACATCCCATGTTCCTATTTTTGGGTCTGGCTTACCTCACTCAGGATAGTGTTTTCTATTTCCATCCATTTGTATGCAAAATTCAAGAAGTCCTTGTTTTTTACTGCTGAGTAATACTCTAATATGTATATATTCCATACTTTCTTCATCCATTCTTCCATTGAAGGGCATCTAGGTTGTTTCCAGGTTCTGGCTATTACACACAATGCTGCTATGAACATAGTTGAGCATATACTTTTGTTGTATGATAGGGCCTCTCTTGGGTATATTCCCAAGAGTGGTATTGCTGGGTCCAGGGGTAGGTTGATCTCGAATTTCCTGAGAAACCGAAACACTGCTTTCACAAGTTTGCATTCCCACCAGCAATGGGTGAATGTACCCCTTTCACCACAACCTCTCCAGCAAAGGCTATCATTGGTGTTTTTTATTTTAGCCGTTCTGACAGGTGTAAGATGGTATCTTAAAGTTGTCTTGATTTGCATTTCCCTGATCGCTAAGGAAGTTGAGCATGACCTTAAGTGTCTTTTGGCCATTTGAAGTTCTTCTGTTGAGAATTCTCTGTTCAGCTCAGTGCCCCATTTTATAATTGGGTTTATTACCCTTTTACGGTCTAGTTTCTTGATTTCTTTATATATTTTGGAAATCAAACCTTTGTCAGTTGCGGGGTTGGTGAAAATCTTCTCCCAGTAAGTGGGTTGCCTTTTTGTCTTAGTGACAGTGTCCTTTGCTTTACAGAAGCTTCTCAGTCTCAGGAGGTCCCATTTATTCAATGATGCCCTTAGTGTCTGTGCTGCTGGGGTTATACATAGGAAGTGGTCTCCTGTGCCCAAGTGCTGTAGAGTACTTCCCACTTTCTCTTCTGTCAGGTTCAGTGTGTTCGGACTGATATTGAGGTCTTTGATCCATTTGGACTTGAGTTTTGTGCATGGTGATAGATATGGATCTATTTTCATTCTTCTACAGATTGACATCCAGTTTTGCCAGCACAATTTGTTGAAGATGCTCTCTTTTTTCCATTGTATACTTTTAGCTCCTTTATCGAAAATCAGGTGTTCATAGGTTTGTGGGATAAAGTCAGGGTCTTCTATTCGATTCCATTGGTCGACTTCTCTGTTTTTATGCCAATACCAAGCTGTTTTCAATACTGTAGCTCTGTAGTAGAGTTTGAAGTCAGGGATGGTAATGCCTCCAGACAATCCTTTATTGTATAAGATTGTTTTGGCTATCCTGGGTTTTTTGTTTTTCCATATAAAGTTGATTATTTTCTTCTCCAGATCTGTGAAGAATTTTGATGGGATTTTGATGGGGATTGCATTGAATCTATAGATTGCTTTTGGTAGAATTGCCATTTTTACTATGATGATCCTCCCAATCCAAGAGCAAGGGAGGTCCTTCCATTTTCTGGTGTCTTCTTCAATTTCTTTCTTCAAAGACTTATAGTTCTTGTCAAATAGATCTTTCACATCCTTGGTCAGAGTTACACCAAGATATTTTATGCTATTTGTGGCTATCGTGAAAGGTGATGCTTCTCTGATTTCCCTCTCTGCTTCCTTATCCTTAGTCTATAGGAAGGCAACTGATTTTTTGGAGTTGATCTTGTATCCTGCCACATTACTAAAGGTATTTATCAGCTGTAGGAGTTCTTTGGTAGAATTTTTGGGGTCACTTATGTATACTATCATATAATCTGCAAATAACGAAAGCTTAACTTCTTCCTTTCCAATACTAATCCCCTTGATCTCCTTATGTTGTCTTATTGCTATTGCTAGAACTTCAAGCACTATATTGAAGAGGTATGGAGAGAGTGGACATCCTTGTCGTGTTCCTGATTTTAGTGGGATGGCTTTGAGTTTTTCTCCGTTTAATTTAATGTTAGCTGTTGGCTTGCTGTAAATAGCTTTTATTATATTTAGGTAGGATCCTTGTATCCCTATTCTCTCTAAGACCTTTATCATAAAGGGGTGTTGAATTTTGTCGAATGCTTTTTCAGCATCTAATGAAATGATCATATGGTTTTTTTCTTTCAGTTTATTTATATGGTGGATTACATTGATAGATTTGCGTATGTTGAACCAGCCCTGCATCTCTGGGATGAAGCCTACTTGATCATAATGGATAATTTTTCTAATGTGTTCTTGGATTCGGTTTGCCAGTATTTTGTTGAGGATTTTTGCGTCGATGTTCATGAGTGAGATTGGCCTGTAATTCTCTTTCCTGGTTGAGTCTTTGTGTGGTTTTGGTATCAGAGTAACTGTAGCTTCATAAAAGGAATTTGGTAATGACCCTTCTGTGTCTATATTGTGGAATACATTAAGGAGTATAGGTATTAGCTCTTCTTGGAAGTTCTGGTAGAATTCCGCATTGAAACCATCTGGTCCTGGGCTTTTTTTGGTAGGGAGGTTTTTGATAACAGCTTCTAATTCTTCGCAACCAACAGGTCTGTTTAGATTGTTCACCCGGTCCTGGTTTAACTTTGATATATGGTATTTATTTAAAAAAGTATCCATTTCTTTTACATTTTCCAGTTTTGTGGCATACAGGCTTTTGTAGTAAGATCTAATGATTCTCTGAATTTCCTCTGTGTCTGTGGTTATGTCCCCCTTCTCATTTCTGATCTTATTTATTTGCGTGTTCTCTCTCTGTCGTTTAATTAGTTTGGATAGGGGTTTGTCGATCTTGTTGATTTTCTCCAAGAACCAGCTTTTTGTTTCATTGATTCTTTGGACTGTTTTCTGTGTTTCTATTTTGTTGATTTCAGCCCTCAGTTTTATTATTTCCAGTCTTCTACTTCTCCTGGGCGTGTCTGCTTCTTTTTTTTCTAGAACTTTCAGGTGTGTTGTTAAGTCCCCAATGTATGCATTCTCCGTTTTCTTTAAGTGGGCACTTAGTGCTATGAACTTTCCTCTTAGCACTGCTTTCATTGTGTCCCATAGGTTTGAGTATGTTGTCTCTTTATTTTCATTAAATTCAAGGAAGACTTTAATTTCTTTCTTAATTTCTTCCTTGACCCAGGTGTGGTTCAGTAGTTAACTGTTCAGTTTCCATGAGTTTGTCGGCTTTCTGTGGGTAGCATTGTTGTTGCCTTCTAACTTTAATCCGTGGTGATCAGATAGGACACAGGTGGACACTGATATTTTTTTGTATCTGTGGAGGTTTCCTTTGTTTCCAAGAATGTGGTCAATTTTTGAGAAGATTCCATGAGCTGCAGAGAAGAAGGTATATTCTTTCCTATTTGGGTGGAATGTTCTATAGATGTCTGTTAAGTCCATTTGCTTCATTACCTCCAATAATTCTCTTAATTCTCTATTAGGTTTCTGTCTGATTGACCTGTCCCTTGGAGAGAGAGGTGTGTTGAAGTCTCCCACTACTAGTGTGTGTGGTTTGATGTCTGCCTTGAGTTCTAGTAATATTTCTTTTACATAAGTAGGTGCTTTTATATTGGGGGCGTAGATATTCAGGATTGAGATGTCATCCTGATGAATTGTTCCTGTTATGAGTATGAAGTGACCATCTCGGTCTCTTCTGATTGATTTTAGTTTGAAGTCAGTTTTGTTAGAAATTAGTATGGCCACACCTGCTTTTTTCTTAGGACCATTTGCTTGAAACACCTTTTCCCAACCCTTTACTCTGAGTAGGTGCCTGTCTTTGTGGTTGAGATGTGTTTCTTGCAAACAGCAGAATGTTGGATCCTGTTTTCTTATCCAATCTTTTAGTCTGTGCCTTTTTATAGGTGAATTGAGCCCATTAATATTAAGTGATATTAATGACCAGTGGTTGTTTACTCTGGTTATTCTTATTGCTTTTGGTAGTAGAGATTGTGTGTCTCCCTTCTTTGAGATGTGCTGGTGAAGGGTCGTTAGATGCCTGAGTTATTGTAGGCAGTGTTGGCAGTGTTGGATTCCTTGGGTTGCGATTTTCCTTCTATTACTTTCTGTAGGGCTGGATTTGTGGCTACGTATTGTTTAAATTTGTTCTTATCCTGGAATGTCTTGTTTTCTCCATTGATAATGAACGATAGCTTGGCTGGGTATAGTAGTTTGGGTTTGCATCCATGGTCTCTTAGCTTCTGCAGTACATCTATCCAGGACCTTCTCTCTTTCATGGTTTCCATAGAGAAATCAGGTGTAAGTCTGATAGGTTTACCTTTATAAGTTACTTGGCCTTTTTCCTTTGCAGCTCTTAATATTCTTTCTTTATCCTGTATATTTTGTGTTTTGATTATTATATGGCAAGGAGATGTTTTTCTTTGATCCAGCCTATTCGGTGTTCTGTATGCTTCTTGAATATTTAAATGAATATCTTTCTTTATGTTGGGAAAGTTTTCTTCCATAATTTTGTTAAAAATATTATCTGGGCCTTTGAGCTGTGACTCTTCTCCTTCTTCTATTCCTATTATTCTTAGGTTTGGTCTTTTTGTTGTGTCCCATATTTCCTGAATGTTTTGTGTTGAGAATTTGTTGGCTTTGCTGTTTTCTTTGATCTGTTCGTTTATTTTCTCTATGGTGTCCTCAGCATCTGAGATTCTTTCTTCTATCTCTTGTATTCTATTGATTATGCTTGTTTCTGTAGACTCTGCTCGTTGACCTAGATTTTCCATATCCAGCTGGTCCTCAGTTTGTATTTTCTTCCTTGCCTTCATTTCAGTTTTCAATTCTTGAACTGTTTCCATTACCTGTTTGATCATTTTTTCTTGTATCATGTATGTATTTACTCATTTCTTCAAACTTTTTGTTATACTTCTCATCCATTTCTATAAGGGCATTTTTTACATGTTGTTTAAGGGACTCTATTGCCTTCATAAAGTCCATTTTTTCCACTTCTTCTGTGTTAGGTTGTTCAAATACTTCTGTTGTAAGATCATTGGGTTCTGGTGTTTTCATGTTGTTTTTCAGATTATTGGGTGAATTCTTGCCTTGGCGCCTGCCCATCTCCTCCTATTGATCCTATCTAATGGGTCTTTTAAAAAACCGGATCAGGTTTCCCTGCTGGCCAAGGGCTCCGCTTACAAAATGCCCTCGCTCTGTTTCCTGGTTCCTGCCACAGGCCAAGAACCCTCTCACCCCTCAGAAGTGTCTTCAGGACAGGACCAGGCTCCCCGTTTGCCAGTGACCTGGCTAACCAGAGGCCTACCTCTTAATTGTAGTAGGGCGATCTGCTCTCCTTATTGCACGCCTGTCCCCGCTGCTTGCGTCTGCCTCCGCGCTGGTGCGCCTGTCCCCCAAAGCCTCTTCCTGAATGCCGTGCCTCTCTGCCACGTCTGGACGCCGCGGCCTCTCCCCTACCCTCAGGTTCTGATTTGCCACCAGATCAGAGAGGCGAGTACTTTGGGTCCTGAATACACTGCCTGTGAGTATTGTCTCGTGTCATTTTAAAATAGCTGAACACTGTGGTTGTTGCTGCCGCATTTCATGGAGTCCTACAGAGACTTCTCTGTTCCAAGAATTTGCTGTAAGTCCATTCACAGTCACCCAATGTCACCTCCTCCCCTGGATCCTCGTTCTCATCCTTACCTGAGGTGTTTGGATCTAGGCTGTGATGTCCTCTCCTATGCCAGCACTGCTCTGTGTGAGGAGTCAGTCTCCAGGTAGCCTTGTCTGCAGCTTTAACACGGCTTCTAGAGACATTCATCCTTACCTTTCCCTTATTGTGAGAAAACTTTAAGAGCGGCTCCCCACCTGATCAAACCAGCAGAAACCCAGACTACCTGCCGTGACATCCTCATCTCATGGAGACAATGGTTACCTGTCATGGGAATGATTCACAGTCCTCTTTCCAGTCTGGGTCATAGTGGCTGGTTGCTCTTGGACATAGTCCATCTCCAGAGTTGCCCCTGCCTCTAAACAGTCCCCTGGTCACTCCATTCAGCTAGCCTCCCTCTCTCTTGCTGCATACACCACACCCAACCATGTGGACCAACAGCTTGACATCCCTGCCTGGAGAGAGGGTGGCTGTTCTCTCTGAGCTCCCCCACTGCAAAACTCCCACAGGAAAAAGGGCTGTCATGATGCAGGAAGAAGTCCAGATGCAGCAGCTCTGGCCTGGCCCCAAGTAAGGCCCTTCTGGAGATGGCTACTCCCTGACCAGTGTCTAGGCGAAAGCAACCCAGCCAACTAGACATGAGGTTCTCATTACACACTGCGGCAAGAACAAAGCCGATGTAAATGTTTCCCTTTTGGAAAAAGCTGAAAGCGGAGCTAAGGCTCTGCTCTATACTCCCAATAAATCCAGAGACCACCTGAGTTCATCTCCTTAAAGCAGCCTGTGCTGCGAAGGGGCCTTTCTAGGAAGTTCCAGTTCCTGCAAAGTGAGGTGTAAGAACAAAAGCAGAACCTGGATTGTGGCAGTTCCAGGGTCCCAGGCCTATGCCCTGAGCTGAGCTAGTGTCTGCTCAGTGGCTTGGGAGTCCAGAGAGCTGACCACAGGCAGCGTGGCAGGTGACTCCACCCATCTTTATGTAGGTGAATAATGACAGAGACCTCAGTATGTATCATGGTATGAGAGGGGCCTCCTAATCTCCTAGGGGATCCTCTCAGGTCTTTCTAATAGGACAATCAACTTCACCTTCTTGGACCCTGCAGGTGCCAGCTGCTCTACAGATTGGACCCGTGTTGCACAGCTAAGGTAGCAAAGGCATGTGGGACAGAGTATGGCCCCAAACAATGGTCATAGGTCAGTTCAGAACATTTGCAACACACTCAAAGTGGGCGTGCCTGTCCTCCTGGGACACAAGCAGTCACGGCATTTGTTATCAGTCAACCCACCCAGCCTCTCTTCCCTGCCCATGGAATGAGAGTGGGTGTCACTATATAGCCAGGAGGCTTTGGAGGAACTGAGCCTCTGCTTTTGGAGTGGTATTACCCTACAAAGCCTGTTCCCCTCCAGTTCTCTGAGCATGTTATACTACCTTGGTTGACTCTGCCAGTAGATCAACCAAACTGCACACTTATGTCCCTGTGCAGCTGATTTTATGAGTACCGTATCTTCCACTACCATCTCACACTAGTCTACACTCCAAGGGCCTCAATTCACTGCAATCCAATCAGGTCTCAAGGTTCTATGCGAGAAACCAGCAAAACAATTAGAACAAATAATACAAATAATCATGAGAAAAAATGCATAAGAGGTAATAAAGACTCACCATGATGATTATCAGTGTTTGACAGCTTTAGAGAATAACTGCATGAGCAATACAGCCACCTGAGAAACAAGCAGGCCAATAGGGTACAGTTGTAAAAATCCTGCACCTTCCAGACTGGTTTGGGCCAGCTTCTCCCTCTTCTCACCTGTCAGTCTTCTCTAGGCAGACTTTGGCTTATGTGGACAGACCCACCAGGCTTGTAAAGTACCTGTGGATGACGACCAGCACACGAATGAGGGACCTATGGGTCACTCAGGCTCAGGGCAGTGAGCTGCCCTCACACACACACGCATACACACTGCATGCTCACGGAACTCAGCAAGTCCTAGAGAACAGAATGGAACAAGGAAGAACAAATCAGGGAGCCCTGGTCAGCTTGTGAGTAGAAGTATACAGTAGTCTGGTAGAGCCTAGGGCCCCTGGATGAGTGTGGGTGCCACCCCTAGTCACCTGTATACTGTACACCAAAGACTGTAGCACAAAGGTACAGCAGGAGGCACCCGTCTCAGAAACCTGTGCTCATGTGGAAAAGGACAACCATTACCACACTCAAGGGAATGTCCGGTGATACAGGGTGGGTTACAAACCACAGTCTGGAAGGTGCAAGACTGAGCAAGATGGGAGGGAGGCTATTTGCCTGCCCCTCCCAGTGGCACAGTCACATGATCTCAGCTTTAGGGTGGAGAGGCAGGACTCCAAATCCAGCCACAGGACTACACATGCGCGTGTTTCCAAGCTTCGTGACTCCCACCTGTGAACAAGGATCAGGGTGCGCTGCCATGGCAGAGCTACTGGGACTTCTGGCTGGGCTTCTTGGAGCAGTTCTGAGAGGTGAGTTTAATTTTTATTTGGTAATGCACATGGGTATTTTCTTCATTTGTCAAGCGCAAATTTGCTAGCTCGGGGCTCATGAGCAACTCAGCTAAGGAACCCTGACCCAGTGTCCTTCAGAGACATTGAAGTCACTCAAGCTGCTGTCTGTCTGCTGTTACTCCACTTGGAACAGGGGATCCTCACCCCCAGCTCCCTCCATAATATTGCTGTCGTTAGCTGCTGGTAGTGGCCAAGGCATCTTGAGATATAAGAAGTAGTTCCCCCTGGCAAGGTGTCCAGTCACAGGAATGGAGAGAGGAAAGGAGGAAGCCATGGAGGAAGGAAGGGAAGGAGAAAGCTGGGGGGGAGGGGTAAAGGGGAACAAGGGCCTTTAACACCTGTCAGATCCTTCTAGTTCAAATTCTACTGATTCACACAGGACAGCTGCAGCATAGGGTGCTGAAGTCCTCAAAGAGGACTGGAATAAAGGTCTTGACAACTGTGTCTGTCCTGTATGTGGGGGCTGGCCTGTTTTTAGCCCTGACTGCCGGGACTGCATAGAGATCCACCTGCCTCTGCCTCGTGAAGGCTGAGATTAAAGACATAAATCATGCCCAGCTGGGGCTAGACGTTTAAGCAAAGCTTGCCTATGACCAGAGGATATGGATAGAATGCCCACCCTTCTTTCCTCATGTCTTAGGATTTCTACTGCTATGACAAAACACAATAACCAAAAAGCAAATCTGTTAGGAAAGGGTTTGTTTTGTTAGGCTTATACTTCATCATTGCTGTTCACCTCTGAATTCAGACAGGAATTCAGAGTAGGATCGCGGAGGCAGGAGCTGATACAGAGGCTATGTCCAGAGTAGGTGAGCTCAGGTCAGCTGTTTCTGTGGGTATTCTTGACTCTCTTGTTCATATTATTGCTCCTCCCACTCTTTGATCTCTGGAAGCTTAGCCCAGTGCTTAGCTGTGGATCTCTGCTTCTGCTCCCATCAGTTGCTGGATGAAGGTTCTATGATGACAGTTAGGGTAGTCATCAATCTGATTACAGGGGAAGGCTAGTTCAGGCACCCTCTCCACTATTGCTTAGGGGCTTAGCTGGGGTCATCCTTGTGGATTCCTGGGAATTTCCCTAGTACTGGGTTTCTCACTAGCCCCATAATGGCTCCCTCAATCAAGATATCTCACTTTCCTTGCTCTCCCTCCCCCTCTCTGTCCTTCCCCATCTCAATCATCCTGTCCCTCGTGTTTTCCTCCTCCCTCCTCTCCTCCCCTGCCTCTCCTCTTCTGCTGTCCCTTCTCCCCCTCCAACACTTTCAATGTTCTCAGGAGATCTTGTCTATTTCCCCTTCCCAGGGGGTTCTATGGATGTTTCTCTCAGGGTTCTCCTTGTGACCTAGCTTCTCTGGGTTTGTGGACTATAGGCTGGTTTATGTCTAATCCTTGCTTTATGTCTAATAATCCACTTATGAGTGAGTAATACCATGTTTGTCTTTCTGGGTCTGGGTTACTTCACTCAGGAAGGTTTTTTCTAGTTCCATCCATTTGCCTGCAAATTTCAAGATGTCATTGTTTTCTACCACTGAGTAGTACTCCATTGTGTAAATGTTCCACATTTTCTTTATCCATTCTTAAGTAGAAGAGCATCTACGTTGTTTCTGGATTCTGGCTATTATGAATAATACTGCTATGAACACAGTTGAACAAATGTCCTTGTGATATGAGTGTGCATTCTTTGGGTATGTATCCAAGAGGGACATTTCAGCCCACATTCTTATAGAACCCAGGACCAGCAGCCCAAAGATTACCCCACCTACAACGGGCTGGGCCCTCTCCTATTAATGACGAAAATGCCTTACAGCTGGATCTCAAGGAGGCTTTTCCTCAGCTGAGTCTCCATCTGATGACTCTAGCTTGTGCCAAGTTGACACAAAGAACCACCCAGTACATCCCAGTGGTCATTCTCCAAATTTAGATGGCCAGGAATGTGATTTTTCAGAGCCAGAGATCCTTGTATCTTTCTAGCCCAAAGATCCTGCTTTCCTCTGGCTCTGAGGACAGGGCCATGCACCACTCATGGTGGTGGCTCCTTTCTCTGCTCCCCATCTTCTCTTCTCCAGGATGGATGTGCCTACCAGGTTGGAAAGCCCATCACTCACAGAAACTCACCTCTGACCTTCTGACTTGCATTTGAAGCTCACAGAGGCCTAAGGACCTCAAGTTTGAGCAGATGGTTTGGGATTTGTGGTGCAGGAGGCTAAAGGTCACCTTGCACTATGCAGAAAGGGAAGAATGACAACCTGTGTGACTCAGGATAGCCAACAGTTATGGGGAAAACAGAGCCTTGGACAGGATGTGCCCCAAAGGAGCTGGGCAGTCAGCAAACTGGCCCCACCCTTCCCTGCTGTTCCCTTCAGGTTCAGCACAAAGTCATCCTGTGGTTTTGGAGACTGTGTTAAAGGACTATTGGATAATAATTTCAATAATTCCACACTGTTCTCCATGCATCCACTGAGCCACAGTTACTCAGGAGTCTAACGGGAACTCCCGGGTGCAGACTCCTGAGAAGCTCTAGGGATCTTTGTGGATGTGGGATATCTCCACAGGTCCACGTATTTATCCCGGATGAAATATCTACTCCCTCCCATTTGTACAGGGCATGTGCCTTAGAGTTTGTGTACCTATATCTGCAGGAGCATCTTCCCAGCGAAACAGGCGAGTCTCTCCTCCTTTCTCTGTAGGAAGGAGGAATTGTGGCCCCCAAATACTGAGCTCTCTGTTCCGCTCCAAAGACTGATTCTCCTTCAAGATTGCTCTGAGTATGAAGGAGTCTGTTTGCAGAGATCCGCACGTGTGCTCTTTGTTCAGGAAGTGCATTATGAGGCATCTTCTGTTGGCTGTCGCTCTGAAAATGACTATTGCATGGGTCCTTCTTTCCCTATTCCTTTTTACCTACCTGGTCCACACCCTTGAATTATAGACTCAGTGTAGAAACTGAAAGCAGAAAGTGGATGACCATTGGCTGAGATCAATTAAACTCTGGGGCTTAGTGGAGAGAGGAATTGGTCTCTAGAATGTGGCCAAGTGATGCCATGGGGACTTGCCTGTGATTGGCACACACTGGCCTGAGACTCAAGGGAAGTTCTCATGGGTCTTCTAGATGAAAAGGGAACCCCCAACTGCCAAGACTGGAAGGAAGGAGGATGTGGAACAGAGTGGTTCTCCGCTGGATCCAGGTACTCTCATATAAAAAGCAGGGTGGGAAGGGGAAGGACTGTTGCATAGATGGGAGCCAGTCCTGCATAAGAGCCTGAAACCCCAGATCCTGCTCCAGCTCTGTTGTAAGCTCCCTATGTGCCTTAAATACCAGTAACCCCGCTGTGCCTCGCAGCAGTGGGTGGAAACCCAGGGCATCCAGGGTTTCAAAAGCAGTTCCTAAAGTCAGACAGAGGCTAAGGAGTCCCAAAGGCTCCATACATCCAGGTAATAGGGCCTGAGTGTGGCGTTTCACTTTGATATTAATAAAACTTGCCTGAAGATCAGAGAGTAAAACAGCCCTACTGGTCAGCCTATACCAGGCAGTGGTAACACGCACCTTTAATCCCAGTGGCTACACTGGTTGCCATAGAAACCGGGCAGTGCATGCCTTTAATCCCAATGGTGCATGCATTTAATCCCAGCCCTAGCAAGGATTATAAAATAGAGGGAAACAGTCCTCAAACACAGACTCATTCTGAGATTCCTGGAGGCAGGATTGCCATTTTTGGACTAAGGTTGAGGTAAGAGCCAGCAACTGCTTTGCTTGTTGGATCTTCAGGTTGAACCCCAGTTTCTCTCCCTGGGCTTTTATTAACTGTCCATCAGGCCTGTGGCTACAGTCATGGACCATGAAACTCTCCCTAGCAGTTAATGTTACTGGGGCCATGAAGCCCAGAGTTCAGAGCATCTCACCATTACATTCACTGAAGTCCAGATCAAAGTGTGTGTGTGCGTGCGTGTGTGCTCCCATGTGTGGGTCAGTCTCAGGTGTGTTTCCTCGGAAGTCATCTACCTTGTTTTTTGAGATGCAGCCTCTGGATAGGCTGACAAGTCTACCTGTTTGGGTCTGCCCGGCACTGAGATTACAAACGTGTCACAAAACCTGGTTTTTTACACAGGTGGTGGGTGTTGAACACAGATCCTCGTGCTTTTAAGGCAAGAACTTTATCAAGTAGGTGTAGTTAGACTTCCTTTGGACTGTCAGCTCCCAAATAATGGCATGGAGATTTCTTATTAATTATGAAAGCTTGACCTTAGATTAGTTTGTTTCCAACTAGCTCTTAAAACTTAAATTAACCCATTTATATTAATCTGTGTTCTGCCTCGTGGCTCGTTACCTCTCCTTCATACTGTACATCCCATTTCCTCTGTGTCTGCTTGTTGAAATCTGCTTCTCTTTTTCCCGAGTTCCTATCTTTGCCCAGAAGTCCTGCCTATCCTCTCCTGTCTATCTATTGGCTGTTTAGCTTTTTATTATTAAACCAATCAGAAGGTGTCTTGGCAGAGACATATCTTCAGTGTACAAAAAGATTATCCCACAACAAGTAGGCCTTATGTGAAAGTGTCATGAAGACAACACAATAGGTCTGCTATAAAACTGTGCACATGTGCAAACACAAATTTACACATGCATACACCAAAACAAACATGAAAACATGCACACACCTACTTAGCCTCCTACCTGTATGTCTGTTTACACACAAACATGTCCACACAGGCATGCCCGTGCATACCTTGCCTCCTTTTGTCAACCTTTAAGTTCTTCCAATCTAGGAATAAAGTTGACTGGCAGAGAATCATTTAGGTCTCCTTGGTATAAAGGGATCAAATTTTGTCTCTCTTGTCTGCACAGCAGGTCTGCTTCACCTGGTGCCTCAGAAGAGGTTGTAAGGGCAGCAACCATGTTGGAATCTGGGTAGTGACAGCCTTTCTGCTGGTGGTCTAATTCCAGAAGATGGGGGAAGGTGTTCACAGGATGAATGGATGATTTGAGGGACCCTGCCATCCTCTGTCACTTCCTTCTCTCCTCAGTTTCTGGATCTCTTAAAGTAAAACGGGCAAACAGAAGTTTTCAGTCCCTGGTACCCACACATTGTAAGGGACTCTTTAAGTGCTGGTGGTATGGGTGGATTAACAGATTAATGGATGGAGGTGGATAGATGAATGGCAAGGAAAAGAGGCAGAGAAAGGGAGATTTATGACCTTGTTGGAACGTCCCAGTGATTGTGAGCTGAAACTGGGTCTTCTGACTCAGTGTGCTCCCATCTCCTTCACAGGACCACACCACACCTTTGTCTGGCAAGGATGGTGTTGTGACAGTGAGTATGGGCCTGCGGGGTCCAGACCTGCTTGGATGTCCACTTTCTTGAGTGACCTGGAGTAGGATACTAAGGCTCTCAGGTTCAGGGTGCCTGAGCTCCAGTGAAGATAAAGAGGCTGGTCAGTACTCTGTCAGAGGACTGCCTATCCAGACATAGCTGGGCCACAGTGATGTCACATCCCACGATGCAGGCTCTCCAGTTATTCAGCCCCTCACAGACACACAATGGGGACAATGATTCAAGTTTTGCCTCAGTTGACTTCATGTGTTGGTGTCATGGAGACACACAAAGAGAAAGGCCTCCAGTCAGGGGCTCAAACACAAGAATTTCCAAGAAAGACCCCATTATTCTCCTCTCTGGAGACTCCATGGAGGGTATTTGGTCAGCTTTGGGCAGTCATATTTGTGGCCGGAAAAAGTAGTCGGGAAGACAGACATCCTAAGGGCCTGTAAGCTGGCTGGTTTTGGCGCCAGATGTCACCAAAAGAAAATAGGACAATGCTCTTATTTATGCACATAAAATTATCCCTAGAATTGCGGGAAGCTACAAACAGGATGAAGAGGCTGCCATCCTTGTGGAGATCAAACCGATAGACACCTGGCGCTAATCTTGTGTGTTTTAACAAACTCTTCAGGTTGGAGAATCCTTTGTTTTCAGTTTCCAAAGGCGGCCAAGGGAGGCACTCTTGTCAATCAAGAGACCCTGAGCTGAAGTTTGCTACAAAGTCCTAAAAGCAGAGAAGTTGGTTGCTTTTAAAAGTAGCAACAGTTAAAACAAAAGTTTAAACAGCAGTTTGCTAAATGTTGGGCGGTCCCATGGTGGACTTCTAGAAGAAACATGCCTTCCTCTGTTAGCAAATTAGAGCCATGTACACTTGATGGGACACGGTGTCTGCAGATGACAATGTTTCATTGTCCAGAGGAAAAATGACACTGAACGAGGCCCACACACGCTCATTCCACAATCTTTCGCAATCCCTTCCCTTGAGACAACATCACCAGGCAGTTGCCGACTCCAAATCGGAGCTGGAAACGTGGTTGTTTTTTCTGCTTTGATGAAGTACTTTTTTCTCAGGACTTTGAAGTTTATTTATTGTCATAAATTTCATTAATCATTTTTGAAGCTTATACTTTTGTTCACAACTTAAGGGTTTCTGAAGGGCATACCATCAGCATAAATTCAAATAATTTGAAGAAATGTATCCAACAGTTACTTTTAATTGGCTGCAGAGCACGGCCCCCAATTTATTACAAACTTACACGCTATGGTTTAGAACTAATTTTAGGTTCCCCTTGAAGCTGGAATTCAAAACTTCACCGTGGCTCCACATGGTATTATCTGAGGAGAATGTTTGTTTCATAATTTGAAATAAGAACCTGGATCTTTTATGAGGCCAATATCATTTCCATATGAGGGTGCAGAACGGTGGAGCCTCTGGGGTTGAGCTGACATGCTAGGAGCCAATTCAGCCCCAGTCTCTTGGGTGTGGGCCCTTCTGTGGGACCCTAGGTACAAGTTTCCACAACCCTTTGGTCAGCTAAAAGCCAGCCAGGAGCCTGGGGTTTCTGGAAACTTAGGACCAGGACACTAACTGAAAACCTTCCCCCCAAGCATGTCCAGTAGCCACAGCAACAGAAGCCCTAGCCACCCCAGCAGAAGCAACAGACAGGACTATGGCCTCAGGTTCCACTGTGCCCTGATTTCCAGCAGACTATTCACCAAATAAAGAACCCATAGCCCATCCCTAAATCCTCCTCCATCCCTTTTGCTGTTCTGACTTCCCTCCCTTTTCCTTGCTCTCCGGAGCACCTTGAATGTAGGCAGTCTTTCTCAGCTCCTCCAGCCTCTAGAAGTGATTGAGATGATGTCCCAGCCTCAAGAGGCTCTCTTCCTATGGGAAAAGGAAATGGGATTGCTGGCCTGTGGGTGCAGGTCAGAGAGACGGGAACTATCCTTAACTGACCCCAGGGCAAGGACTTAGCTTCCAAATGGATCTGGGAAGGTGGGCCTAGAAACAGAAACAAAAAGGCAAAGAGAAAATGAAATGGGGAGCGGCCGCCAAAATGTTTCCCAATGTACAGAAATAGAATTTTACACTTACTTCAACTTGGCCCCTTGCTTGGCACTGAGCACACTTTGATGGCTCTAGATACTGCTGTGTAGTAGCATGCTGTGTAGTAACTAGGACTGTGACTAGTTTTATGAGTTCAGATAGGACCAGGAGCCTGATGATGAGAGGGCCCTCTGGGAAGAAACCAAAGGTCTAAGTAGGGATCTCAGGAAAAGTTCTCCAAGGAGTGAAGCACCTGCAACAGCCCAGAGTCAGGACTAACATACAACATACATGTAGTGGCTTTATGATGACCTGGGGCTGGAGGACTGAAGCTAGGGTAGGAAAGGACCCAGTGAGGCTGAGGGAACCTGGGGACTCTAGCTCTTACTTGGAGAGACTGAAGAAGCTAAGAACTTGGGCAAGGAGTGGCCTAGTTTGGAAAAAGACCTCACACCTGTTCAGAAGTCTCTGCTCTGTGAAGGAATTCTTTCAGGTCCAGAGGTAAAGGGTATGTGTGCTCTGTGGTACAGCTGCAGTGACCCTCTGGGGGCATTGGTGGGTTCAATGGATTTGGAGACAAAGCTTACAGGTCACAGTGTGGAGTGTAGAACAAGGCAGGGGTAAAAGATGGGCTGTTTTAGATCCCTCCTGGAGGTAGCCGATGGTTCCTGTGAAGGGTTGAGCCCTGGAGGTGGGGGACAGGAGGTGTTTTCTGTGACACTGTGTAAGCATTTAAATTAGGGTCTCAGAGAGACAGCCAGGGCTCCAGAAGGCAGGAATGTCAGTACTGGGATACAAGGCCCTCAGTTAGCTGGACAGTGCCTTCTTTCTGAGCCATACCCACACTGCAGGGCAAGTTCCAAGACTTGAGAGCACAGAGGGAAGTTGGGTAAATTGGAGATACAATGAAGGGTATCTTGCAAACCCCACAAAGGCCCTGTCCTACACTAGTGCCCTTGCCTTCTAAGGTGGTCCCTGTGGGGCCTCCAGGGCCTTGCTCAGTCCTAAGCTTAATGCCTCTGCACTTTCTCTGCACCTTTCCTGCTTCCCTGTTCTGTGTTTCTTCTTTGGCTGACATGATTGCAAGGCACCCCTGTCCACAGCCACTGTGGCCACTCTCCTGTCCACTCTCTGCCACCCACTTATTAGTCTGGCTGGGACCCTTCTTTGCGTGTGTGTGGTTTTGGCTTTTTCAAAGTCAACAACAAACTTCATATTGTTTTAATCTTTCTTCCCCTATTCTCATGTCTTACAGCTTTCCCTGCATTCATTTTTCTTTTTATTTGGAGACTTCATTGTGGGTTATGCTGGCAGATCTTCTGAAGCCTTGTGGGAATATTTTTATTGTGTCTTAAGATAGTTCTTTCTTTCAACTCTTAATATTCTACTCCCTCTATTTCTATGTTGTTCTTCTCTTTCCAAAGTGTTTTTCCTTTTATATTATTAATTCTTCCCTTGATTTGAGGAATGCACTGTACTTTGTCTGGACCCTCTATGTTCCTCTATCTGAATAGCCACTTCACCTGCCACCGGCTTCTAGTTTGTGACCATATCTTGTACAATGTCTGAATTTCTTGGTGCAGTTTCTTTGACTAAGAGCTTGTCTTGACGTGTAAGTGGATTTGATCACTTGGAAATGGCATCTATCACCTGGAACTGATGTTTTTGTGTGGAGCACTCAACATGCAGATTTTCCAGTGAGGACACAGACCAAACGGCCAAACACTCAAAGGAAATGAGCTTCTAGATGTAAAGCTGAATAAAGACAGAGTTTGGATGTTCCAAACATGATTTTAAATTGTTGTGTTTCATTTATACGCAATATAACAAATCAACAGGATCATTGAAATAACTTTTTATTCAAATTAAAATGCTAAAAATCAGCTGAAATTAACCCCAAAAAAACCAGACACAGTGACATACATCTGTAATCTGAGCACTGGGGAAGCAGAGACAGAAGGATCCCAGGGCCTCTTACTAGCCAGCCATTCTAGCCAATCAATCTCACCAGCACACACACACACACACACACACACACACACACACACACACACACACACACACCACAGTGCTCAGGACTAGCTTAGCCTGGGATACAAGATGAACAGCAAATACTTGACACTAAGCCATTTGTCTGAGTGCGTGGAGATGTGAAGTTATTTTCTTTTGAATGTTATTTAGTCCCTCCTTCTTTCCTTCTTTTCTTTCCTTCCTTCCTTCCCCTCCCTCCCTTTCTTCTTTCCTTCCTTCCTTCCTTCCTTCCTTCCTTCCTTCCTTCCTTCCTTCCTTCCTAATAAGCATATGGTGTTTTGATTTTGTGAGACTCTAACAAAGACAAACCTCGATGAACAGAGTAAAAATATAAGTTGCTGAGCTGCCCAGGACCAGGACCAGGCCCCACTCCAATGTGACTTAAGACATTTCCTTTAGGACTCTTGTATAAACAACTTTAGTCTTATCTAATTTGACTCAGTCATATCAGAGAGCTGACTGCTTGCTATAGCTTCAGTTCTGTTTTTAAATGTTCAATTTCTAGCACCTAAAAACTGGGCTTTTACCTGCCTACAATTCCAGTACTTTGGGAAGTAGAAGCAGGGGAAACAGAAATTCAAGGTCATCTTTAGCTACATACAAGTCTGGGATATATGAGGCCATGTCAGGACAAAAGTGGGTACACTAATTTCTCCCTTAGAAGAGGAAACCTGCTGGGTTTCCTTTGTTGGCCCATAGCTGATACTCAGCCATTCAGAACCCCAGCACAGATCCAAGACCCCAACTGTCCCTGTCCCAAGCATAGCCTCACCTATCCTCTCACAGTGAAGGTCTAGACAAGCCATGACCTGTGTCCAGGCTACTCTCAAGATGTCACTGTTGGACTCTTATCTCAGGGCCAAGCTGTGTCAGAAGCCAGGCATCCCCTCCTCAGCCCATCCAACTGTTTGGTACAGGATTACATCTTTGGTCAGGTCTAATCTACTTGAGGAACCTTGTTAGCTAGAGAGAGACAGCAGGGAGTCTGGGCACAGAGGAACCCTGTCCTTGTTGGGCACTTCCCAGAAAGGCTGTGTTGGGTGACTGGAAACATCAAGAAATTGGTGCCATGCCAAGACCTCGGATCCTTAGACCTGCTTTGAAAGTATAGGCGTGGCCGGTTTGGGACTATGCTCTCTGTGTCGATGCCTAGGCTGTCATTGAGGATCCTGCGAGGTCAGGGGCCACACCTCATATCCAGCTGGCTTAGAACGATGCTTCTGCCATAGGCTGGTGCACCAGCTCTGAGCCAACACAACCGTGCTATGTGGGTCTTCTCCTTCCAGAGCCATGCTGAGCAGAAAACCCCATCAGAGACTCTGTGAGTATGCAGGCATCCAAGAGACCTCAAATGCCTCTAGGACAGGCCCATGTTTGCTACATGGAATAATACGGTTTGGCTGGACTTCTGGGGACCTGCCTACACCTGGTGGTCAGTGCTCTCCAGAAGCAGCAGGACTATGCTGTCTTGTTGATGTTGCTGCTTGGACTGTGGGCAGGGTCTTACACCCCAGTCACCAGGTGCAGCTCTTGCTTTTGGGGTTGAGGAGTGAGGAGGGTTAGAGTTGTGTGATATCTGTACATGTGACTTCTAGAGAGGAGAGTGTAGGGTCTTCATTTTTAGGCTTGATGATCTCCGCTGCTTCCTTGTTGACTGCAGAACCATGAAAAGTCACTGTGCACAGTATACAAGTATGGACTTGGAGTGTATGTGTATGCACCTGCGTGTACACACATGCAGGCATATATATATGCGTGTGGAACCGTGTAGTTGCTGTGATGGTCCTGCAGAACCATGCTGCTTCCTGAATCTCCACTCTCTACTCAGTCTTCCTCATCTTCTGAGCTTTGAGTGAGACAGACAGTGAGTGGCTGGAGGGAAAGTCCAGGAGTGGTTTCAGGTGGGAGGCTGCCTGTCAGAGGATGGGGGTGTGGGAGCTGTGGTGAGGCCGCATGCAGGGTTGCACCCTAGAAAATGAGTAAGGGTTGGATGGGAAGGAGGAGGGTTGTGGTCCTTAGTGGTGGCTGAATATGACTGATACAGAATAGAAAGACCAGTAAATTAGGAAGGCATAGGAAGGATGTATCATTACAAAGCCCAATTGAAACTTCTTGCCAGCTAAAAATCAAAGAATCCAGTACAACATTTTCTGTGAAAGTTTTTGTCATACAAACAATATTCCTTTTATCTGCAGATATTTTATGTTAAAAAGTAATGACCCAGATTTAAGACCTGCTTATATATGACTGTAGGCAGGATATCATTATTTATTAAGTAGAGATATTCTACCTCCCTGCTTTCCTGTGAGTTAAAGCTTTGCTATATCAATCGTAACCTTGTCAGTGCCCCCCAGGAATAACCCTGTGATCTCATTTGTGTTCTTTAGCCACCCTTTAGAGATGATAGCTTCAGAATCCTCCACCAACTTCCTATACAACTCTTGTAGAAACAGTCAAGTGTGACTCTTCCAGAAGAAGCCCACACCCATGCTATTTCTCTGATTGCCTTTTCTGTTTCTAACTTTGCTCCATCTTATCCTGAAATTCTTGTTTTACCCAAATCAAGGTCCTCCAAAGATTAAGGGAAGTCCTCACACTGCTGTGGTCAACAAGTATAGAATCATGCCTCTATCCAGCACTGCCCTTCAACCGTAGGTCATCTTCTTCCACAACTCAGGATGGACTACCCCCTCCCTCCTTCTGCCTCCAGGGTTTCCAGACCTTTGATGAAAGCTTGACATCAGTTTCCACAGCACTGTCAATGAGGCTTCCTTCACCACCATCCCAGCAAAGAATAAAGTTACTTCTGAGAGAAGGGAGTCTCTTTAGATGGCTGCCAGTCGGTCCCCCTTCATTCTTCATTCAGGCTGCCCCATTCTTCCTGAGGTAGCCAGGCAGTGTAGATGCCCACACAGCTGTGCTCCACCTTAACCTCCCCGTGTCTCGGCTGGGGATGAACAGTAGCCATGTCCTATGGCAGAGTGGATGCTCAGACTCTGCTGCCATGGAGCAGAGACTTCTGTCCTCCCTGGACATCTCTAGAGAGTATCATGAAGGGTGGGTAGATAACTGTCTCATCTATCTAAACAAGAAGAATCCTGGATGATGGCAGGATCAGTGTGTATTTCCTAGGCTGTTGGGAAGACAGTCGGCCAAGGGCTTTGTCTTTAGACACCAGCTGTACCCCTGGAGGCCAAGAGCAGCCTGTTATCTCTGCCCTTTGAGGACTCACTTCCTTCTTTTATTCTAAAGTTTTCTAAGGGCAGAGAAGTGCCTTTTTCTAGAGGCTTGAAAAGGCTCTTCCTTCTGTTTCTAATTAACTTCCTTTCAAAGCTGAGCAGGAAAAAGAGCCTCTCTGTCTGGGGGCGCTGGTCCTTGTGTCAGCCTCCTGGAAAGCAGCCCTGGCCCCTGAGAGCATAACTATAACAAACAAGAAAATCCCAAGGAGGGGAAACGAAAGAAAACCAGTCTCCTTCTTCTTCTACTTCAAAGTTAGAGAGAAACTACTTTTCCTTTTCGTTACTGAAAACAGAAAACCCACTTTACCACTATATTTTGCTTAGAAAGGAGGATGCTTGGTGCCTGGTGTTTATAAAGCCACCTGGAAAGGGTATGGCCAGCCCAGAATCTGCCCTGGGATCCATCTTTATCCCTACTCAAGCTACAAAAGCTCCATGTCCAGGACCAAACCCAGTGACTGTGCCCTGGAAATCGTGCCCCCATCACATGCCTTCCCTCTGTACCTTCAACAGCTAATAAGAGAAGAATCAGTTATCCAAACCAGCTGATTAGGGTCAGATACGTCCTTTGTTTTCAGTGCTGCAAATGTAATTAATGGTAATTAATTCTTGATGTGTTTTTTTTTTTGAGGAAATCTGGGTGCTTTTTTATTCATTTAAAGCAAAACGAACGATAAAAGAATATTATTTCAGCCATCAAAACTCAAATTCCATGGACCTGTCTCCAAAGCATCCCTTTGCCTTCCGGGTTGTAGTTGTTTAAATGAGGATGGCTCCCATTAGCTCATAATTTTGAATCCTTAAGATTAATTGGTGAAATCATTTGGGAAGGATTAGTAGGCATTACCTTATTGAAGGAGGTATGTCACTAGGGGTAGTCTTGGAGGTTTCAAAACCCCATGCCATTCCCATCTTGTGCTTGTGGATCAGATGTAAGCTCTCAGCAACTATTCCAGGGCTATGTCTGCCTGCCTGCTGCCACGCCCCCTGCCATGATATGTATGGACTCTCGACTACCCTTTGGAACCATGAGCCCCAAATTAAATGTTATCTTGGTCATGGTGCTTTGTCACAACAGTAGAAAAGTAGCTGAGACATAGAGCCCTGTCCCTTCTACACCATGCATTGTGAGACTTCCTGGGAAACAAGGATCCATCTTTCTTACCCCTGAACTCAAGCAACTGCCCAAAACTCACAAGTTTGGATCTGGACAGACTGAGCAGGACTTGGGATTCTGCCAAGGTCAACTCCACATAGTGTGCAGCACACTTCATTGTCTGCCTTTCTTTGAACTCTTTTTCTTTTTTTTTTTCAGACAGTGTCTCACAATGTAACCCTATCTGACTTGGAACTTGTTATATAAACTAGGCTGACTCTGAACTGAA
Organism: Microtus pennsylvanicus; assembly: GCF_037038515.1. NCBI lineage: Eukaryota > Metazoa > Chordata > Mammalia > Rodentia > Cricetidae > Microtus > Microtus pennsylvanicus. Next base: position 4,467,833 of record NC_134584.1, read on the forward strand.
GAGGTATCCCTGTTTCTGCCTCCCAGGAGCTGGGACTAAAGATGTGTGCCTTTTAAATGAAACTAAACAGAACTTTTAATTTTTAATCAGATTGTAGGCAGAGTTTTCCTGTTCCAACCACCTGTTCCCAAATAACTGGCAGCTGCATCCCAAATAACTCACTTGGAGACTTAATGTAAATTATAAATGCTCAGCCCATAGCTCAGACTTATTATTACCTAACTCTTATATTTAAATTAACCCATATTTCTTATCTATGCTTTGCCACATGGCTCTGGCTTGTTACATTATTTTTCTACATGTCTACTTCCTAAGGTTGGCTGGTGTCTTCTCTGACTCTGCCCTTCTTCTTCCTATCATTCTCCTAGTTTGATTGTCCCACCTATAATTCCTGCCTGGCTACCTGCCAATCACCATTTTATTAAACCAATCTGAATGACAAATCTTTACAGTGTACAAGAGGATTATTCTACAGCATAAAATTTTTCTCTTTTCCCATTAAAAATTGTGTAAGTATAAAAACTACAAGTTCAGAACTAAAACAATTTCTAAAATATGTAGCTTCCATTAACAACCCAATGTGCATCTCTCTGAACACTGATCACATGATAGAATAAATAAGTATTTAGATATGCATGTGTGGTGATTTAAATGAAACACTTCGCTCTCCCAGAACGAAACTCTTAAAATTGAATGCTTAGCCACCAGATAGTGGAACTGTTTGGGATCATGAGGTGTGGCTTTTTTGGAGGAAGTGTGTTACTAGAAATAGGTTTTGAAGTTTCAAACATCCACACCAAATGTGCTCATTCTCTTTCTCTCCCTGAAGATCGGGACATGGCTCTCAACCACTTCTCCTGCACCATGCCTGCCATGCTCCCCAGCGTGGTGATAATGGAAGTAAACTGAAACTGTAAACAAGCCCTAAGTCAATGCTTTCTTTTTAAGGGTTGCCTTGGTCATGATGTCTCTTCGCAGTAATAGAAGAGTGACTAAGACACCAAGTCTTAGATCTGACCGTTTTAAAAGGCTAAGAGTGGTATTCCATACTAGAGACACGATCAATTCATATTCAGTTTCCCATGGGTTAACATCGAATGCTTCTAGTGTTTAAATCTGTTTGTAAACCAGGCTACAGTGAACACATACACACATGATATTTCAGCTTGTGAATCATGTGCTCCAGTTTGAATATCCCCCACAAGCACTCCCAGTAGAAGAAAGCTGCCATTTTATTCACATCACAGTGTTTTCTGGTGCTAGCTAGAGAGTTAGGTGGAGGTGGTAGAGGTAGTATGTAGACAGACAATAGACAAGAGACATGTTAGTCCACCTACATCTGAGCATTGCTCATCATTTCTAGTTCATAGGCAAGGCACGAGAGTGAGGATGCCAAATTTTGGGAAGGCAATGTCCATTTCAGCATCAGGCCCCAAGTTCTGCCAACTTGACTTTGTTATTTTGGTAATGCGGTGGCAAATGAAACCGTCTATGTAAAGAACACAAAGCTGTTTGATTTAGTTTCCATTCCTGGGGTGACAGGCTTGGAATGTGAGCAAGTTGTTGTGGCCCCAGGAAGCCTCAGTTGCCTGCCTACGTGATGTGGGAGTCCCCTCTCTGTGTTGCTTTTCTTGGTTAATGAGAAACTGCCTTGGCCTGTTGATAGGGCAGAACTTAGGTAGGCAGGGAAGACAGAACTGAATGCTGGGAGAAGGAAAGAGTCAGAGAGATACCATGGATCCACCAGAGACAATGGGAATTTTACCCGGTAAACCACTGCCACATGGCGATGTATAGATTAATAGAAATGGGTTAAATTGATATAAGAGTTAGCCAATAAGAAGCTAGAGCTAATGGGCCAAGCAGTGTTTTAATTAATACAGTTTCTGTGTAGTTATTTTGGGCCTGGCTCTCCCTGCAACGCCTAGGTACTGATGCTCAGCTCTGCTGCACATGAGGATCCAAGGTGAGATCTGCAGGTAAGCATGCCTATGTCAAGAGCCTGACAGATAAAAAGGTTCAAGTCCCCAGCTGGGCCTGGCTGATCTTGTGACCAATGGAATCTTGAGGACCCTACTGGTGTCAGTAGCTCTGCGTCCCCTGTACGTAACCACCATCCTTCCTAGGAGAGCAGAGTCTAGTGTGCTCACCCGACTGCCAGAGTTGCTACCTTGATTCTTGTATAAGATATGTTCTTTGAGCCACCTGAGTCTGCCCTACCAGGCACTTTGTATCCCAGAAGTCAGCCTCTGAGCCTGCTTCATGCTGCAGGCTAGCTGTTGTTTTTTTTTTTTCATCTTTTTTGCCTTTATTTGCAACTTCTAAGGCCAGTGTTCTCCAATGACTCACAAAACCTGTCCTCAGGCCAGTGATAGCCCATATGATATTGTTTCAATCTATAGGAAGATGAGTGCCAGTGATAACTCATATAATATTGTCTCAGTCTATAGGAAGATGATAGCCCCTATGATATTGTCTCAGTCTATAGGAAGGTAAATGCCAGAGATAGCCCCTATGATATTGTCTCAGTCTATAGGAAGGTAAATGCCAGAGATAGCCCCTATGATATTGTCTCAGTCTATAGGAAGATGATAGCCCCTATGATATTGTCTCAGTCTATAGGAAGATGATAGCCCCTATGATATTGTCTCAGTCTATAGGAAGATGATAGCCCCTATGATATTGTCTCAGTCTATAGGAAGATGATAGCCCCTATGATATTGTCTCAGTCTATAGGAAGATGATAGCCCCTATGACATTGTCTCGGTCTATCGGAAGATGAATGCCTATGATAGCCCCTATGACATTGTCTCGGTCTATAGGAAGATGATAGCCCCTATGATATCGTCTCGTTCTATAGGAAGATGATAGCCCCTATGATATCGTCTCGGTCTATCGGAAGATGATAGCCCCTATGATATTGTCTCGGTCTATAGGAAGATGATGGCCCCTATGATATCGTCTCGTTCTATAGGAAGATGATAGCCCCTATGATATTGTCTCGGTCTATCGGAAGATGAATGCCTATGATAGCCCCTATGACATTGTCTCGGTCTATAGGAAGATGATAGCCCCTATGATATCGTCTCGTTCTATAGGAAGATGATAGCCCCTATGATATCGTCTCGGTCTATCGGAAGATGATAGCCCCTATGATATTGTCTCGGTCTATAGGAAGATGATAGCCCCTATGATATCGTCTCGTTCTATAGGAAGATGATAGCCCCTATGATATCGTCTCGGTCTATAGGAAGATGATAGCCCCTATGATATCGTCTCGTTCTATAGGAAGATGAACGCCAGTAGTCATCCCTTTGTCATGAAGTCAATGCCTATTGCATGGGGCAGCACTGGGCTTCACAATGCTCCTGCCCCTCCCCAAGGAAGGTCAGCAGGGCTGGCCACTTGCTTTCTGTTTGGGGGTTTTCATTAAGAGGAAAATTGATAATGCTGGAGCAGGAATTCATGGACACTCTACACACAAAGGGATGTCTCTGGCCCCCTCTTCTAAACTTGGGGAGGCATCGGAAGCAAAGTGACTTCCTTCAGGGATGGTTAGAGAAAGCTTGGGCCTGTTTCCATAGGTAGCGTGAGGGCTTCCAAGGGAGCAAAATTCTGGGTAGAGATGGGGAAAGTCAGAGATAGGGAGATACACACAGAGAGATTCACACAGACACCAAGAGAAACTGAAAGACAGAGACAAAAAAGACACAGATACAGAAAGACAAGGCAGAGTAACACAGACACAAAGGAGGGAGAGAAGATGAGGGAGAAGAAAGCATCTTACAGAGTAAGGATGTCATGAAGGTTATGGACCAATCTGCATCTTCAAAATCTCAGAATTCAAGATTATCCAAGGTGAACAGATTGGCTTCAATCTAGTCTGTCAGTTTCTTTATAGAAAGAACTTTAAATGGGCTTGCAGATGGGGAGTGGGCAGGACTTGAGGACTGACATCAAGTAAAGGTCTCTGAGCCGACCACCTCAGGGCTGTGCTAATCTGAGGAGCTGAGAAGGGTAGGGCCAGGCAACCCTCAGCCTCCAGGTACAGACCTGCACATACCTTGTTCCTTAACTTGCAGGTGGGGTTGTTAGACAATAAATGTTCATTGTTACAGCCACCTACCTGTGGTTCTTTGTCTTATTAGCCACAGGAATTCCGTTTGCAGAGATCCCCACCCCTGGCCACAGGATCTCAGAGGCGGAGAGCCCCACCCCAGCCACAGGAATCTCAGGCCAGCTTCCCTTCCTTGTGCTCAGGACTCTGGAAGGTAAGTTGAGGCTGGGTTCATTACCTACAGTGTACGTGATAAGGTTGGTGAGACAGGGAGCAGTGCTGGCTCCAAGCCTAATTTTTTTCTCACCTTACAGTGGAGCATAGGCAGTTAGGCTGTTCTTTTGCGGGGGAGAGTGCTGGTAAAACAATGTCTCTCTCCATAACCCTGGCTGTCCTGGAGTTGTCTAGACCAGACTGGCCTTGAATTCAGAGATCCTATTGCTTCTCCTGAGTACTGGGATTAAAGATATGTACCACCATGCCTAGCTAAGTTAGCATGTTCTTAGTTGGAACAAATCTAAAATGTAGTTTATTCTATCTGTGAGAGATTCCCCCAAGCCAGATGCCATGGAAGAGGAGGAAAGATCTAGAAAGGAAATGAGCCAGGCACATATGAACAAGAAATAAAGTCTGCTGACAGCACTTCTGTGTGTCAGAATATGTCACAATGCATTACATGGAACAGGGTAAACACTGCGTAGAAGACTCGGGCCAACATGAGAGAACTGAGCTGTGAACTACAAGATATAGCTTTGAAACTATAAAGTATCAACTAAAATTCATCAGCAAATCCACAGCTAGAGACTAATTAGCCTACTCCATAAACTCATAATCAGCTGATTAAAACACAGTGATAGATTAGTTAAATGCGTAGTTATCACTTTTAAAGTATTATCTACATAGAAACCAGTGACCCAGAAAAGCAAAAGTACATACTCTTTTAAACATTCATGGAAATTTTGCCAATGCCAACGAGCAACAACAAAAAAGTATAGACAGATTACATAGCACAATACAGAATTTTAATTAGCCAGAAAAAGAAAAACAAAATTCATTCATATACTTAATAACTATTGCATTGAGTTGACAAGGAATAAAGATTAGCACATAGGCAAAGTAGGTTTATCCAAACCATAATCTTTAGTTACCTATGAATATAGTCAAAGCATCTCTGAGAGGATTATTTATAACTATATTGTATTCAAGAGACACAGAGTGACTGAAAATAAGTAGACTAAGCTTGTGCTTTAAACAGGAAAAAATGGCAAAATGGACACACTACAAAGAGAAAGTTTCTAAAAACAAAATGTAACTATACCCAATCAATAAAACAGAAGACTAGTTCATAAAAAATATGAAAAAAAAATAGAAAGATGCTGTGCTCTGCCAAAACATAATTCTCTGTTCAAATGTTCTAACACCTCTGCTTTCAGACACAGTTAAGAAGACTGGGGTTACCCTCCGGCCTGATTTCTAAAGTACCAGGCAATGGCACTGGAGAACAAAAACAAGGAGGCCCCGATCCTCAGTGTGCTTTCTGCAACCATTTCTAAGCTTCAGCAGAGGAAGGCTCATTCAAGTGAGCAGGCAGTCTCACTAAGCCAGGGAGGTGCTAATCGAGGCAGGCCAAGAAAAACAGAGGGCACAGGAGGCTAAAGAAGACAGGAGAAGTGGGTCCCTCAGCATGAAGGTGTCTGCCACTTTAATACCTGCACAGGGTAAGCCCAGTGCCCATCTTACCAGTCAGAGGGGTTTTGCCTCACAGGTACATAGGTTTTCTGAAGCTGTCAGAAAAACAAAACAAAACAAAAACCTATGGAGCAAACGGTTTAAATAAAACAAAGATTTAAGCCCAGAGTTCTGGTGTCTGGTGTCTGGTGTCTAGAGACTGACAAGAAGAATAGGCAAGGCTGGTTCCCCTGGAAATAAGGGATCTCACCTCCTAGGCCTGCCCCTGCCCCTGATGGCTCTGACCCTTGGCCTGCAGGAGCAACAGCTGATGACAGTTTGTGTTCTTCCATAGGCATCTGCATCCTGGCTCACGTTGCCTAAGACCCAACCTCATGACCTCTTATGAACTCAGTTGTTACAAAGACCCTATTTTCAAATACATTCTGACTCCCAGGCACCTTGCATCAGGATTTCAACAAAGAAGTGAGTAGAGATCAAATGCAGTCCCAGTAGCAGAGGTTCAGAATTGTCACTAGGCTGCATGCTGTCTGATCCCACTTTGGAGGGCTTCAAAGCAAAAGCAGACGAGCCAAACTATTTCCGCATAACTTAAGCCCAGAGCAAAGCCTGGGATGTTTATAGGAAGACGGCCAGTACCTTACCCCGCACAGTCTACAATGCTGAGAGTCAACCAGAAACTGGCAAGCTGCAAAGAAGGAAAATGTGACTCATAGCATATCTCCAAATGACACAGATTCCACAGACAATGACATCAAAACAGTGTGACCACATTTCAAAACACCAGAGGATAGATGGCTTAAACAGGCGTGTAGAAGCACGGGAGATTTTAGAGACCAAAACTAAACTTGGAGTGGATGTGATGGACACAAAACAGATGTTCCAGAGAATAATTGCTGCCCTGGGACTTGTAATGAAGGAATCCATCCAAAATGACACAGGTAAAGAAAAAGAAGTGTGTGTGTGTGTGTGTGTGTGTGTGTGTGTGTGTGTGTGTGTGTGTTTAGTATGAAAAGTGTAGAAAGTTTGGAGTATCCTAAGTGTGTTGTATCACTGTTTCCTCTAAATTGAAACATTCTCTCCTAAGTTAAGGAAACTTAACTCCTTATGTTAAGGCATAGGGAAACCAGTAAGCTGCCAGACTCATGAGCCCCTCCTTATATAATAACAACAGTAATTGCTGAGGAGGGGGAACTGTGTTAAGTAGGATTTCCAAAGGATGGAAATTATATAAATATTCAAAGAAATAATAGCCTACTTTTTCAAATTTGATGAAAACACACCCAAAGATTTGTGATCCTCAACAAATTTCATACATGAGAAACAAGAAAAGGATAGAAGACTGGTAGGTACATCATGATACCTGTATGCATGCATGTAAGTATGCATATAAATATGTATATGTTTACTTTGAGACAGGTTCTCTCTATGTGGCTTTGGCCATCCTAGAACTTTCTATGTAGACTAGGCTAGTTTCAAATTCACAGAGCTACACCTGCCTCTGCCTGCTGAGTGCTGAGATTAAAGACATGTACCACCATGCCTGGGACAGATACCTGTTTTGTTTTGTTTGTTATTTGTTGAGACAGGGTCTCTCCATGTAGTCCTGGTTGTTTTGGAGCTTCTTAAGTAGACCAGGCTGGCCCCGAACCCCTGCCTCTGTCTCCCAAGTGCTGGGATCAGATAGATGTCTTCAAAGCCAAGAATAAAGAGAAAAATCTTAGTAAGAACAAGTAAGTCCCATTATATACATGAATGCATGTAAATTGACAGCAGGCTTACCGCCCAGAGCTAGGAGACAACAATGCATAATCTTTAAAGTACCAATATTAAAAACCCATCAGTACCAAGTTTGGTGGCACACACCTTTAATCGCAACACCCAGAAAGCAGAAGCAGGTAGACCTCTGAATTTGAGGCCAGCCTGGTCCACAGAACTAATTTCAGGATAGCCAGGGCTACGCAGAAAAATGCTGTCTCAAAAACAGATAGATAGATAGATAGATAGATAGATAGATAGATAGATAGATAGATAGATAGATAAAAATAAATAATAATCCACCAGCTAAACTGGGTATGGTGGTGCATGCCTTTAATCTCAGCACTCAAGAGATTGAGGCAGGAGACTCTCTATGAGTTAAAGGCCAGCCTGGTCTACATAGAGAGCCCTAGGCTAGCCAAGACTGCATAGTGAGACTCTGTCTCAAAACAAACAAACATCAATTAAAATATTTTACTTGCAAAGAGAAGAGCAGGACCTTGGGCAATGACTCAGTCAGTAAGGTGATTGCTGTGCAGTCGTGAGGATCTGAACTCAGGTCCCCAGAACCCACACAAAAAGCTGGAGATGGAGGCACCAACTTTAATCCTAGTACAGGGGAGGTATAGATGAGCAGCTGAATCCCTGGAGTTTGCAGATCAGCCAATCTATCCATATTGGTAAGCTCCAGATTCAGTAAAAGTCTCTAAAGACACCTAGTGTCAAGCTCTGGCCTTCACATGCATGTTCACATGAGCACATATGAGAGCATTACACACACACACACACACACACACACACACACACACACACACACAGAGTAGTGATTTCTTCAAATGTTAAAAAGCTGTAATTCTAGCCAGGTGGTGGTGGTGCACACCTTTAATCCCAGCACTCAGGAGGCAGAGACAGGCAGATCTCTGAGTTTGAAGCCAGCCTGGTCTGTAAAAGCTAGTTCCAGGACAGACTCCAAAGCTACAGAGATACCCTGTCTTGAAAACAAACAAACAAACAAACAAACAAAGCCATAATTCTAAAAGCATATACATTATGAGGGAGGCTAAAGACCTTCATGAGAGAATGTAAACTTAAACGAGGAGCTGAAGAGCATCAGAGATGGCATGCATGAGGGTGAGCGAGCAAATAGGAAAGATCTCACTACCTAAGCCTTTATAGGAAGGTGACCAATAGCTTCAAGCCAAAATGGAAACACTGTAGGTGAGGTTTAGCTGTGTAAGTAATACAGCAGCAATGTCAACAGGGCAGGAGAGGAGATGCCAGGTAAAGGACCTGTTTTTAGACTATTCATTAATGAGCCCTGGGATGCCTAGGGGCAGTCATGAGTTGGAGGAGGATATAATAGCCTCTGAAACAAATGCAAAACAGCACAGCAGCTGAGATCTGTCTGTTGCACTGCCTCGCAGGGTTTCTGGAATAGTGACGGTACATATGAAACCAGGCCACCACTGCTGTGTTCTTCACAGCCCAACCTGTTGCCACCTGCACCTCTCCTTCAGCTGGAGCAACTCGCTAACAATGTTTCTTCTCTACTCAAAGTCCCAAGAGACCTCCTATTCTCAGGGGGCCAAAGTCACTCCTAATACAGAGGGTTCTTCATGAGTTAAACAAAATACCTAACTGAAAGAAAAGAAGAGAAGTTGATTTTGGCGCACAGTTTCAGAAGGTTGCAGTCCATCATGCAGGCAGAGAAAGGTGCAGTAGCTCTTTGATGGCAGCAGCATACATGGGCAGCAACCTGGTTACAGACAGGAATCAGAACCCGCAGTGAAGGGAAGAAGTGGGTATCGTCTTCAAAGCCTACTTCCACCAGCCAGGATCCACATTCTAAAGTTCAACAACCTCCCCAAAACACTTCCACCACCTGGGGAGCAAATCTTCAGACAGGAGTCTATGGGGAGCGGCATGTTACAGCCAAACCTCACAGGCATGGCATGATTTTCCCTGCCTACTTCTTGTCTGGGAAGGTTTGATAAGGGACACAGGGTCAGAACTAGACTTGCAGGCATAAACCTCTCTCTGCTGCACTGCCTTGCAAGTTCTTTGGGATGGCCAGGCCAGTGCCAATTTCTAGAACCCCAAAGCTAGAAGCAGCCAAAGGCTACCACAAGCACCTCAAAAAGGGCACTCTGTGAGGTAGTCTGTGCTCTGGGACCTGCCGGATGGCTCTCTTCCCACCTATCCCAGCCTTCTGCCTATACCTCAAAGGTCCTGCTGGTACCTGGCCATACTGGTGTACATGCACTTGAGACTCTAAGGTGTCAGTGGGTGTTTTTATCCTTATCTGTACTCGGATGTCCCTGGAACCGCTAGCCCCACTACCATCCTCCAGTGAAGGCCCCTGGCCCTCTTCCTCTAAGGTTCTGCAGGCCCATATTATTCCAGTAGTAAGTGAGGGGAGTTCTTCTGTAAAGCTTCAGAATCCACTGTGGTGATATGTTGCTGTTTTAACAAATAAAGCTTGCTTGAAGATCAGAGTGCAGAGCTAAGCCACTAGAGGCCAGGCGGTGGTGGCTCACACCTTTAATCCCAGTACTTGGGAGGTAGAGACAGGAAGGGATATGGCTGGGCAGAGAGAGGAATATAAGGCATGAGGAAACAAGAGCCCAGTGTAGTCTGAGGTTTGGTAGAGACAACTGCAGTCTGAGGATGCAGCCTAAGGAGACAGTTGGAGGACAGGATTGCCCCCTTTTGTCTGAACATTGGTAGAGATAAAAAGTCTCTCTAGTGGCTGGCCGCACTGCTTCTCCGATCCTTCAGCTTTCATCCCTGAATATCTGACTCCAGGTTTTATTTATTAAGATCAATTAGAATTCGTGCTAAACTCCACTGTGGTGGTCAGAACAGAATCACATGTTCGTACTCAGTGCCCCCCTCTGCCCTAATGCTGAGTTTTACCTACACTGAAGTAACACTAGCAACTTATGGTACAGATGAGGTAACACCCAAAGCCCCTAACCCGAGGAATAGACTAGATCGAGGCCTGAGGGCTCTAGGAAAGAAGGCACACGAGTTCTTAGAGGGCTTCATCCAGGGATAGGGCGTGCACAAGAGGGCCAGCAGCTGCCTGTCGGGTGGGCCAGGCCACCTGATACCCAAGCCGTCATCAAGAAGTTTCAGGTACAGTGTTCATCTGTGATTCCCTGGAGATAAGTGGCATGTCTTAACATGACCTCTGCGACCCAGGCACAGCAGAAGACCTCGGGGGTTTGAGTTCCTGACAGTCACTGTCCATCTCGAGACCCTCTCTGCGCCGGTGTCCAAATATGACATGCGTAGCCCTGAGACAAGGTGGGGGCAGTGTCAGCTTTCTGCATGTCCTTGCTAATAGTTGCCTTGGTCTATCCTTACGATCAATCTGTTGACTCGAGAGGTCCATAATTACACCCATTACCAAACCACAGAGTGAGGAACCTACCCAGTGTTTCACAATTCAACAGCCCTAAGCCAGACTCCACCCTGACTGTGCACAAGCGCTTACAGAAACAATGTGGAACCTTGCTGACACAAGGACCCTAAGTCTGGTTTCATGGGCAGCCAAGTCTTGGAGTCCATGGGTAAAATGAGCCCTGGTCTTTCACAACGACATCCTCAACTCCAGGTACCTGAGAAGGAGATATAGACATATCCTACCATAGTCTGTTGAGCCTGGTATGCTAAGAAGATGTGGGGACAGTGCCTAGAACCTTACAAATCCCCTTGACTGGCTCTTTTTTTGTTTTGTTTTTGCTTACTGTCTTATATGGAAGCCACTTGAAACCTTGGGAATGCAGGGGGTCTTGTCCATCATCACCCTATGGAGTTTACCAGGTCTCTCAGGCCACAGTTGCACCAAGAGGTAAGAGACACTCTTGGCCCTCAGGTAGGTGGAGTATGAGAATGACTGACTCTGCCTCCCTGGACACTCCTGGGATATACCCCCACTTAACTATGCATGACCTGCCTGGGTTTCCATGGCTTTGAGTCACTGAAGAGAGTATGTCCAGGGTCCTGCCTGGGAGGCTACCTGAGACCCAATCCGACAGTCCCTCCATGGGGAAGGCTTTCCGTTTCTCTCTGGTCATTGAGCAGGTCTGATCTTTTCCTGAACATGTAATGCTGCATCCTGCTCAGACCTGCTACTCCTGTCCTGTAGGAAACTGAACTTTTCCAGCTCAGAGACTTGTTGTGTGTGGATGGAGTCCACCTGGACAAGATTCACTCTGGGAGGTCTCCCCTGGTCTTTCAGGTAGGGTGTAACCAAGAACAGGTGTCAGAGTCCTTAACTGCTGGAGCAGATAAATCTGATGAAAACAAGAACACACATGTGCATTGTCTCATACGACAATTTGGAAGAAAACCACTGCTCAGTACCTGACAGGCTTCTCCGCTGGTGCAGGGTCCACTAGACCCCTCCACCTACCAAGACCACACCAGGACTACTCCAGTCCTGTTTCCCGACCACAGGACTGAGCCCTGCTACTCACCCTTCTCTCCTCAGTGGTCTCAGTGGCTCTGTCTGACATAAGGGGGTGGAATGCCTAGAACTGTGGTACACAAGCACATGTTGTAAGTTCAGTCTATCTTCCCAGGAAGTAAAGAGAACAGAATTGTGCTACCAGCCATGTGTGAGTTCTGCCTTATTTTAATCACCAGAACTTTATAACTCTAAGCTATGAAACTGGTATGGTTCTAGAGTTACAAGTTCTGACCATTTGGGGATAATGAGGCTGAGTTAAGTTTGCCAACCCTGGAGACGATGCATCCTGCAGGTGCTATTCTGGGCCTGGAATTCCACAGGATGGAGTCCTGAATTTAGAACTGAAGACATCATTGTTCAGATAAAGAAAGTAACACTTGGACTCCAAGATCCAAGTTGAGCAAAAATGGGACAGCACAGCCTAGCTCATTCACCCTTTGGAGAAGGTACACAAATATGTTTACAAACACACACATGCATGTTTGCCAAAGCAGATAGTGTGTGCATCTATGTGAATATTTAGGGACAAGTGGAAGGAAAAGGTTGTCCCACACAGTTTTCCTTTGCTATGGTGGGCCTTAGGCACATCCTAAAATTGGGAGGAAACAATTAAGGTCACCCTTCAGGACCTACCCCAAAAAATTTATTGAGGTTGTACAGGGGTCTGATTTGTGTGGGCCTGGTCACTAGGAAACAGATGGCCCATGGCCAGAGAGTCTTCTGATCAAAAGGTGGCCAGGGAACCTTGTGAGAAAGTTATGTGCTGACACTTCTAATCTTGGACGTCTGAGCTTGCTTGATCCAAGCACAGACTGTGCTCCAGACCACTTCCTGCTAGCACATAATGGATAATCAAGGCGAATGAGTCCTACTATCACTGGGGGTGGGGAAGAGATAATATATGTAGGTCCAGTAACCTTTGACCATCTAGCCAGAGTGTCATGATGCTTCTCCCACTTTCAGAGCCTTCCAGAGGGGAAAGGGGAACCGACCTAACCATATCCCACTGGCTTGGGGAGTTCTAATCTTGGTCCCGCCTAGGTTTGCCACTCTCCTTTTGCAAACTAGGTTTCTGAAGAAGTGAGAGCAACTGGAAGAGAGGCTGTGCACAGAAAGAAATCTGGGTAGCCTGAGACTGCTCATGTCTCCACTGAGGAGCTTTATCCAAAGCCTGCCTCCTCTGCCCTGATCATTTAGACATTTTTACCTCAGTCTTCCAGGTCCATTCTGAGTCCCAGATCTGACTGCAACATGCCACATGGAACAGCCTGGATCTTCTCTGAGTATCCACCCTCTTGGACCACATGGACCAGCCTGGATCCTCTCTGAGCATCCACCCTCTTGGACCACATGGACCAGCCTGGATCCTCTCTGAGCATTCACCCTCTTGGACCACATGGACCAGCCTGGATCCTCTCTGAGCATTCACCCTCTTGGACCACATGGACCAGCCTGGATCTTCTCTGAGTATCCACCCTCTTGTTTGCTGAGCCCACTGACTCAGCCTGTAGCAGACACACGATGGCCAGATTTTACAAATCTAGTTTCCACTGACAGATGAGTCAGGAGTCTAGGATAACTGCCTCTCTCTCATAGAGGGAAACCCAAATACTCTAATAATAACACTCTTAGATTATAAAGAAGCCAGACACACACCCAAAACCCCCACACTGAGGAGGCTGAAGCAGGAGGATCATGAATTTGAGGTTAACTTGGGCTATGTAGTGAGAAACAAAAAAAATAAAACAAAGTAAGGAAAATGTATTTTTATTACATAGAAATCTTAAAGTTACAAACAAACCAAGGAGTAAATGTGGTGAGCATTTGCGTAAAAATAACAGAGAAAATATGGCTTTTGAAAATGAAAATCTCTTTTACGCAATATGAACAATTCGGCAGCAGAAATGTAACCATTGCCCTGCATCTCAGATGTCTGTCTCCCCACAGCCAAGAATGTAAACTTGAAGGCCTACTGTTTGTCCTGCAGCATCTCAGTCTCCTCCTGTGTTGCTGATGAAGTGTAAGTTGGCAAGAGCCTTCTGAAAAGCATTTCAGTTACACAGTCTAAGAGTCCCGTCTGGGGAAAGCTCCCTGGAATCGTTAGCTCGACGCCTGATGTCCTGAAGAGTAAACATTACATTAAGTAGAATGGAAGGGCACAATGACACCAAGCCCCATGTGGCACCAGGAAAACCAGACAAGAATGTAATTATGCTAATCAAGCAAAGGAGGGAACAGCCCTGAGACAGTTCTGATGAAACTCTGAGCAGCCTAAACTACAGCTCATCAGGCCCAGCTGGGAAGAAGGAGTTAGGGGAGTGTTATATTTCCCAGTTGATACTCTTCTATACTTCTTGAATTTCCTGCATAACCACGTAGAACTATCAGTGTAACAAAGATAATATTTTATCTTCTAAAACCTGGGGAAGGTGACCACTGTGGATGCCCAGTTCTGGACAAGGCTTTGGAGTGCTCCCTCAGTGCTGGTCTTGGTAGTTCTGGGAATCTGCTGTCCTTCCTTCCCAGAGAGCCAGTTATGGGAGCGAGAGATACCAGGGCCAGCAGAGCCAGCTGTTTCTCAGGTATTCCCTCCACTGCTGTGGGTGTTGTGGGATGTTTGACCACACTGTGTGAAGATGTGTCTCTGTCCTTCCTTCTGACGGGTTTAATAAAGAGCTGACCAGCTAATAACTGGCAGGAGAGGACAGGCGGGACTTCCGGGAAGAGATAAGAACTCTGGGAACGAATGTGGCATAGGTTGCCAGCGAGACACAGAGGAAGTTGGACATACAGTACTGAGGAGAGGTAATGAGCCACGTGGCAGAACTTAGAATAATATAAATGGGTTAACTTAAGTTTGAAATTAGGCTAGTTGGGAACAAGCCTAAGCTACAGCCAAGCTTTCATAATTAATAAGAAGTATCTGTGTCATCTGGTGGTCCAAAGAAAGTCCAGCTACCTGAGTTCCTAGTAAGCTGTTTGACCCAGCCTGTTCACTATCCCAGGGCAAGAGTTTCTCAAGGGACCTCTAATATGGCTGCTAGGGACTTGTTCTCACCTATTTCTGCCACCCCCTCCAAGACGATTTTGTCGTCTTCACAGGAAACACTTGCAGCCAAATTTCCAGTTACTTGGATTGGAATCATTAGACCAGAATAATGAAGGTCAGTGAGGCTAAGACAGAAATCAGGAGCAGGGTGGAGGTGGGGTACAAGCAGGGGACAAGCTATACACTCTCGGTTCTGCCCTCTCTCAACCCTCTTCTCTGTCCTGGGTTGAGTGAGGCTCTGGGCGTTCTGATTGGAGATAATTAAGCCCCAAGTGGCAGCATGGGCTGGTGGTGGACATTGCAAACGTCCAGCACTGAGGTTCTGCTCACGTAGAGCTGCGGAAAGATACAAGATAAAACAAGATAAAAGAATGCACTATTGGACTGACCTCCCACTAAGAGGTTATCCCAGCAAGACAGAATCCAGCTCACACAGAAGCCTCTCACCAAAGCCTAGTGTCTACTGGATGCTTACAATGTTTCTTACACCCAGCTGGCTCTGAAGGAACTTGTAGTTGATGGCTATTTGATGCTGGAAGTTCAGGTATCATTGCCTCTGACACTGAGCCTAAGGGGTGGAGACCTCCCATCATGGCCCAGGTTCTGGGCCTTTCTGTAGTTGTTTTTTGTTTGTTTTTACTCTTTGGGTCCCACCACCCAGCTCCCAAATAAATACACAGAGACTTATTCTTACTTATGAATGCCCAGCCTTAACTTGGCTTGTTTCTAGCCAGCTTTTCTAACTTAGATTATCCTGTTTCTCTTTAACTATGTTTTGCCTCTGGACTTTTAACCTTTATTTATTCTATATATTTTTCTTTCCTTCTTACTCTATAGCTGGCTGTATGGCTGTAAGGCTGGGTGACTGCCCCCAGCTCTCTTCTCCTTTTCTCACGCCTCCCTGCTCTCCTTTTTTTTCTAGCCTAGATTTCTCCACCTATTTATTCTCTCTGCCTGGCATGCCTGCGTATTTCTCTCTCCTGCCTAGCTATTGGCGATTCAGCTGTTTATTAGACCTATCAGGTGTTTGAGGCAGGCAAAGAAACACAGCTTTACAGAGTTACACAAATGCAACATAAAAGAATGCCACACATCTTTGCATAATTAAGCAAATATTCCACAACATAAACAAATGTAAAGCATCTTAAACTAATATTCCACAATGCCTTTCAGTGGGATAAACAGCAGCTGTGGTTGCTCTTATTCAGGAAGACAGAAAAGATTTCATTTTACCAAGGGAACCCCTTGCAGAAGTCTGGGGCAGCTTACCCCAGTCACCTGACTATATGTTAATGTATGGCTTTTTGCAGACCTGGTGGCATATGCCTAGGTCCTTGGCTCTGGGGAATGCATTATCTGGGTGGCACCAGATCTCTGAAGTAGCTGGGCATGGGTCCCCACTGAAGTCACTGTTGGGGGCCTCGAGGCTACCTGGAGTTGAGCAGGTAACACCCCAACCAACAGTGACTGTACCCTGATGTCCAGCACAGAGAGCCTTCTGGGAGGGCAGTCCATTTCCAAAACTTTTCTATGTCCTAGGGCATAGAGAGGATGCTACTCTATCAGGGAGTTTGCTGGAAGCAACCTGAGCACCCCCTTGATCTGAATGCATCATGGGGCATAGCCAGCTGTCGAGGCCTCAGAAGCCCAGAACTCTGAGATTCTATTACCACAGGGAAGGAGCTGTGGTGTGGAGGAAGCTGAACAGCTTCTGCCCTAGGGAAGGCCCCTAGGCCTCCAGATGAGCTTGAGTCTGCAAAACTGAGCCTTCTTCACCTTGCTTCAACCTTCCCAGATGTCTCCCCCTATACTCACTTTTCACACAGCGTTCTACAAGGACTATCTCAGATGCTCTCTGCCCAGCCTGTGTTTCCTGTAGGAACTACCTTCCTCCACCCAATTCTCCTGCTGGTGTCTGCCCTTTGCGCTTAAGATATGAGATGGTTCAACCTCCATGTTCTCTATGCTCTCTTAGCCCTTCCACGTGCCCTTGTTTTACAACTTTGATTAAAACCAGTAGCACACAAAATTATTCTGAAGACATGCTTGGAAAGCCACTTGGTAAATAGGCTAGACTTTTCCCTCTTGGATTTGTAAATCCAAATTTGCATGAAAGGTTTGCACAAATATTGCTTGATATTGAAAACGACAGTTCCTTTCCGTCCACAAGTTCAGTCTCGTGAGTAGCAGAGTCACACACTTCATTTATTGGGGTGACTCTCGGGCAGGGTGATGAGGTGAACTTTTCACAAACCCCAGTGTGTAGAAACCTCCAGATGTGCTGGGGTAGGGCTCACTACCTCAAATTCACTTCCCTTTGGCTTTGAAGCAGCTGACACACCCGCAACGGCATTGTAACTCACTTGTGCTCAGGGTAAGCTCCTAGGTGGTGATAGTTGTGAGGACACAGCTTTGTGTGTTTGTGAACCCGTGTTGGCTTTTCTGTCCAGGCCTTAGAAGGATCTGTAAAATACCAAAGTGTCTTGGTACAAAGTGGACAGACGCCTGTGGAGAGCTGGCAGCTAGTAGTTCACAAACAACCTCCACTGTGGCAGAGCTCTGTGCATCAGATGGGGGGCGTGCAGAAAGCATGGGCCTGTTTGGGGACTGAGAGCATTCTGTGCATCAGAAGCAGTGATCCAGCCGCAGTATGATGCACACAGACTGTGTGAAGAAAATTTTCTCAGTCTCTACATGTGTGTGAAATCTGCATGGAGGAGGTTGAAGAGATAGATTGGCATATTCTCTGTCATCTAATGTTTTTTGTTTGTCCTAAAGCAGACCCCATTTCCTAAGCAAGACCCCAGGCTCACAAGGAGGCTGGTTTGTATATGCCCTGGTCTACAGTTCAAGCAGTCTGCCCATGTGCTGAGAGACCTCAAACAGGGCAGGATCAGCGGCTCCCAGTTCTGGGCCCCAGAACCACCTTCTACCCAGGGTCCTCTGCTCTTCCCCCTTCCCCTTCTGCCTGCAGCTGGCTGAAGAGCACCACACACACCACAGATCTCCTTTCACTTCTGAAGAGGGGAGAGGGACGATTACCAGCAACCATAGCAAAGACGACCACAGAAACAAGACAAGCCTGCCCCTCTGCACGGTGGAGCACCATGAAAGACCAGCCAGCTCAGGGGCCACAGCTAAGAGGTGATGCGAGCTAACCCAGTGAAGAACACACACAATGGGCTTCTTTCTGAAGAATTCATGAAGGCAATTGTCCCCTTCCTCTGCCTGAGCCAGACCCAACTGGAGATCACCACCACAGGCAGAAGTGGGAAGGTGGAGGGTCCTTGTGGAGGGCCCTCCATAACTACGCCCCAGTTAGCCTCAAAGAGCAGAGTACACACTACTACTGGAGGTCTGGAGCCTTCTCTGTTGGAGGTGGCACAGCATGGGACACCAACATGAGCAAGCAGCATGGGTAGCTTGGATGTAGGGATGGACGCCAGGCAGCGTCTCTTCATCTTGGAGATAAGGGCACTGCCCTACCCGCCTCTGACAGATAATGACAAAGTGCTTTGAAAAGCTTCAAGCCCACAACTTAATGAGACAGGCGTGGCCGCGGCACAGCCTTGCTCTTTGAAAGTTCTGAGAGTTGATTTTTATCAACTGATGAACTCTTCCCAGAGCCTCAGGCCTGAGTAAGGGAGGATACTAGGTGTGGGATGCAGGACCCAGGTGATGGACAGGACCCAAGGACACAGGATGCTGGATACTGGGCAGAGATGAGTCCTCATATAGCTGGCCCAATTGTGTTCAACCTTCCTACACTGGGCATCCAGGGGAACAAGGGCATTTGAGCAGAGAAACTGCTGCTCCAGCCAGAGGGACCCAAGCTCAGACTGTTCCAAAAATTGTCAGTGAGAAATGGGAGGTGGAAACAGACTGAGAAACTTGTGTCTAGGGGCAGAGGTTGAACCAGAGAGGACATGTCAGGCTGGCTGCATGTAAGGAGGGTGTTGGCTCCCTCTAAATGGGTTCTGCTTTGTCACTTGGATGAGGACAGGCTTTCACGCATGTGGGTTTGTAGTATAGCAGTTTCCTCCAGGTTGGAAATAGCATTGCTGTCTTGAAGCAGAGAAGCTGTGGCCACCTGCTCTGGATCCTCATATTATTTCCTATCATGGAAGGAGGCAGAAAGTCATGAGGGTCAAGAAAGCTTCATGGAGACCTCCCTAAATGCCTCCTCTCTCTGATACTATGTAAGAAGCAAACATTTGCCAGAGGTGGTTTCTCTGCTGCTTATCTCCTGTGCTCCTGTAAACTAGTAAACTAATTGATTCACCGAGCTGCTCTTGGATGGAACTGTCTTTAGTCTGTCTGGACTCTGGGAGCAAAAAGATGTTTCTCTATGTGTCCCCAGGAAGCCACATAACAGTCGTTGTGTTCTTTCTTGATGTCAATGCCCTTGGTTCAAGGTTGAGAGCCCACAGCAGCATAGGGGTGAAAGGGACTATTTCAAGGGACAGAGACAGGCCTGGACACAGGATCAAGGAGTGAAAATCCACTCCCAACCCAGGTTGCCTCCCAGGCCTCAAGTCTCAGCCTCTTCATGCAGCCCAAGCTGTTGTCCAGTGTTTTGCTGGATCCTGTCTCCATGGGCTGATAATGTACCCACATGGCTGAGTGGGGAGGGTAGAAACAATAGCATAGTTTTCTGGAAACTTCCATCCAACCCTGTCTCCATCACCTGGGAAGCTACACTCCCTACACCTAAACAGGATGAAGCAGAGGATACGGACTAAGCCAACCTCAGCTGGTTTGCTCAAAGGTGAGCGTGGGTTGTGAGAGACAGTGGAGCCTGTCCTTGTTGGAGCCTTCCTCAATATGACTTCAATGGTGGTAATGGCTGTATTTGCAAACATTTCCCCAGATACAGCTGTGGACACTGATCTGCAAGTCCTTTCCTGAAACTCCCTTTCTTCTTCCTCACCCTCTCTCAGATAAAGGAGGAAGGAGGTTAGGTGAGTGAACTGGTGAGGAAGGAGTTCCCATAGTGAGGCGAGTCCATCCCATCTCTGTCATGTCTGTGGCTATGACATGGTTCTGTTTAGGGTAAGCAAAGTTTGCCCTGTTTTTTGCAGTCAAGAATCCTCAGTATCAGCAACTCCAAAGGACTTCAGAAGTTCAAGGCTAGCCTGGACTACAGATCCTGTAGGAGAGAGAGAGAAAGAGAGAGAGAGAGAGAGAGAGAGAGAGAGAGAGAGAGAGAGAGAGAGAGAGAGCGAGAGAGAGAGAGAGAGAGAGAGAGAATGGGAGAGAGAGAATGGGAGAGAGAGAATGGGAGAGAAAGGGAGAGAGAGGAAGGACATAAAAGATTACACATCAAATGAGTCAATTTGTAGGAAATTCCAGAATAGGAAAATACACAGAGAAAGGGGGAAAGGGGGCTTATTGTTTCCTGGGAATGGGGTTCTTTGGAGGAAGTAGGTGCTAAAGATAAATTACTCTAGAATTCAGACGTTCTATCTAGACTGTGCTGTCACACCTATGAACAGACTAACGGCCACTGGATCTTGAGTGGGAGAGTGGTCGGGGATGTGAACCACATCTCAAGAAAGCTGAAAAGAACAGAGGCTGTGTACCAGGCATGGCATACAGAGAAAATGATGCATTTGTTCTTGAAGCCATTGTGTTAAAGAAGACAGGGCTCTGTAGGGAACCAGAGAAGTATCATCAGAACAAGCTGGGGCTCAAGAAAGAAGTGAGAAAGGTCTCTCTGAATTAAGCAGGCCAAAGAACAAGAGTGGGTGATCCCCTCCAAGAGAGAAGCTGCAGGAGGAGATACAGAGACAGGTTTCAGAGTTTAGCCAGTCAGGGAGGGGCTGGTTAGAGCCAGGTGAACCAACTAAGGACTAGCAAGGACCCTGCCCCAGTCAAAGTCAAAGAAGAGCGTGCAGAGCCAGTTCAAGCTGATGGGCCCAGCTGCTCCTTCATCAATGTGGAATTGAAAGAGGCCAAAGTTAGGCAGACATTCGGGAAGAAAGGGAAAAGGATCCAGTCCAGCAGACCAGCACAGTTTGGTCCTACCTGCTCTCCCTTTCTTCCAGGTACCTTCCTGTGGTCTATCTCTGCCCGCCCTTCGCGGAGCCTGGGTCTATCCCCTCTCCAGCCAAAGTAATTAAGAAGCATTTCTAAGACCTAGATGACTCCTGGGTTCTCCCTTCCAAAGGAGGACTCTAACACTCACCAACCTCTTTAATTTGGTATCTCAAGACCAACATTTGGAAAGGGGTGGAAGATGTCTCCCGCAAGAAACCTCAGAGAATCAGAAGCCCGGAGTCCACTGCAGGCCCTGTCTATCCTCATAGGTACCCTCTGTGTGTCTCCTTGGTTATGTGTAACAAGGTAGAGTGCAGTCGCTTTGGTTCCCAACCGCCTAGTAAAGTCCCAAAACACAGGGGTCCAATGCGTTCTGGGCCGCGGCCGCCGGGGGCGCTGCGCGAGCTGCTGTTAAAGCCCTGTCGCGGGCGCGCGCTCTCAGAGTGAGTCCGGCCGCTGCCTGGCCAAGCCTCGTCCGACTGCCCCGTCCGGGATCCAGGCTTCACGAGTCGCTCTCCGAGCACTATCCACCCGCCCCGGGCTCTGAACCTCGGACGTGCACCTGAGAGCGCGGCCGGAGGTCCAGGCCCGGCGGCGACATGGGGAAATTTCAGTCCAAGCACGGTGAGGTGCGGGCCAGAGCGGGAGAGGAGGGTGGCGATGGAGGAGGGTGCGGGGGGCCTCCGCCACTCACTGTCCCTTCCCTCTTCCCCGCGTCCTTCGGCCGCGCCGCAGCTGCAGCAGCCTGCAAGCGGAGAGAGAGCCCCGAAGGTAAGCCCCGGCGCAGCCAGGGCGCGAGGCGGCCCCCGGGCCGGATGCGCAGAGTTCCGAGTTTGGGGCGCGCCTTGCCTCGCGCCCTCGGGTGGAACACGCCATAGGTCTGCGGGAGCGCATGGTCCCGGGGTTCTGGGGACGGGGTGGGCGCCTCGAGGCGGACTTGGCAGAAGCGCACCCCGCGGAGCTTACGGTCTCCTTCCTTCTCCGTGGGTGCCGTGTTTCCCACGCGCCTGTGGGCGGGCCACAGGGGACAGCTTCGTGGTGTCCGCGTATGCGAGTGGCCGCAAAGGCGCGGAAGAGACCGAACGGCGCGCAGGAGGCAGCGGCGGCGTGGAACATCGCGCACGGGACAAGCAGGTAAGCGACCGGGTGGTGGGCGGGGTCGCGCACAACCGAGGGTCTTCCAGGACTGGGAGAAGTGCCCTAGCTGTTCCTTTTTATCACCGGGAGATACAGAAACTATGACTCAGATGGCTGGCCTGAGCCAGGATAGCCCGTCCCTTCCCAGCATCTGGAATAGTATCTCAGAGGGGGACAGCGTGGAGGTACTGGAATCCCCACGCTCTAAGTTAGAGGTGGATTGATGGCTCCACTTCTCGGTCAGGAGGAGATGGTGAAGAGGCTATGAGGCAGAGATTGGGATCAGCTGGGACTATGATATCAGTATTCCAGGCTTGAGGCATCCAAGGTGATGCCCAGGTGTATCTTATTACCACTTACATTTGCTGAGGAGTTCTTGGTGGCCAGCTGATGTCTCTGAACTTCTTGGTTCTCACTGGGAACCTGGGACTCTTGTTCATGTCATGGGAAAGCATACCCTTGGAATCCTCACTTGAGAGCAGTGGTGTTCAGAAAGGGGCACAATTTAGCTGACGAGGAAGTGTGTGTCTCTGGAGTTTGAGGGCCAGAGCATCTTTTCTGGAGAGTGCAGGTGCTTCTGGTGTAGTTGTGGAATTACTAAAGTGAAGCCGCGATCTTGGATTTTGTGTGTGTGTGTGTGTTCGCGCGTGTGTTCTGGCTTGCATTGTTTCCTCTTTACTTTGTTCTTCTTTCATGATAAGGCCTTTCTAAGGTGGGAAGAGCAGAGTCTCAGTAGGACTGACTTAAGTATCTACAGTCAACAATGCTGTGTTTCCTGGTTTTCCTTATCTAGCTGTGGCCCCTGGCCAGGTCGTACCTGGAGTTGAGGCCCTAGCCCAGTCATTACCCTCACTGGACTCAGGAATTCTTGAAGCCACATTGCTGTGCTGGTGCCTGGCAGCTTGGGCTGTACTAAGTAGCCCTTTCCCAGGTCTGGGAGATACTCTATCCTCACCTCGTGTCTTCTGTCTGGAAGGTTCAATGGGGACAGTTAGAGTTGGGTCTGTGTCCTTTCTTAAATCCTTCTTTTTACAGTGTCCACTGTTCTGCCCAACTTAGTGTCCTCCCAGGAGCTGTACCTTGAAGAGACCAGCCCTGATCACTGCACAACTTCCACACCACGAACTCCCAGAGGCTTGCGACAGACCTTTGGGGGACTTGTATCTCCTCGTCTCAGTTCTCATCTGCTCTTTTGCGTTTGACTCTGTTACTGAGCTGCAGTGGTCTGTGCATCTATGTACATCTAAGACACTTGGGTACCACGTCCTGCCCTGAGTGAGTGGCTATCCTTGCTATTTCCAGAAGCTCTGCAGTGTGGCAGCACCTATGTGGCTCCCTGCCTGGGGGCGATCTAAAGGGAGGGGCACGGGTTTGTTAGCAATAACCAAGTGATGGTTTAGAGAGAAGCGTGTGACGTCAGAACTACTTTGGTCACAGGCTTTGAGGCAGGACTGATGGGGCTGTCGTTCAGGCAGCATTGGCTGGTGGCTTTTCTCAGCGTAGATGAGTTGTCATCCATGGGGCTCCGCTTAGGATAGTTTCCTTATGTGTGCACTGTTCCACCAGACTATATTTAATTTCTCCAGCTCCCCCTAAAGCTGACAGGAAATTGCGCAGAAGAGTCACTCTTTTCTGTTGTGAATTAAACACGGATTTCCATTAGCCCGAGGAAGGAGCATTCTGCTCACTCTAGTGGTAGAGTTTTAACTTGGATTCTGAGGGATCTGCTTGTATGAGTTCAGGAGGCCATGAGAGCCGTGTCCATGGCTGTCTGTGGACATTCTACAGCTGTCCATAGTTATAGAGGAAAGGACAAGGGTGCTTAGCCTGTGGAGGGCTGTGTGTGGTCATCTTGCGCAAACTTGAATTTCACAGTGTGACTCACTACCTCCACCCACATCTATCCCACCATTCTGTGTGCTGACATATCATACCTTTCAGAAGGAGATAACCTTGGAAAATATAGGAGTGAGCAGTGTGAGACCCCATGGTGCCTTTGGGGGCTGAACTCTAGACCAGGGCTGAATTCACTGTGCAAACCTTGGCTTCTAGTTAACAAAACAAGAACAAAACAAAACAAAAAAACCCTCAACCCTCATTATCACCTTGTTTACAGGTTCACCAGAACGGAAAACTTGCCCACCTATCCTCTGATTCCTTCTAACTATCTAGAATTCTCTGAAGTCAACTGGAGGACCTAAACCTTTTAGCTCTCCTGGTCCTGCTATGGCAGGGGTAGCCAGGCCATCCCCTGACCTGGACCGGGAGCCACCTCATCTGAAAGCTTACCTGCTTCTGCTAGGGAAACTCCTCATGTTTTTGTCACAGCCTAGATACTTTTCTATTCCCAGTCGACATAGAAACATGGCACATGGACTGTAAGCCATCTGCAGGGAAGATATGGAGCTCCAGGGAGGTGATGGGGTCCTCACCTGCCAAGCTTTAGAGCCCCCAAGAGGAAGCAGTATTTCCCTGGACTACCCACAGAACAGCTGGAAGGGAGGCCCTGGAGGTGCCAGGGTGGAAGAGGGTAGCCTGGCTGTCAATCATCACAGCACATCATTGTTACCCCTCGTTCTCTCTGTGCCCTGAGTCTGGCTTTTGGGACCCAAGTCTGACTCTTGAGAAGTTGGCAGAGAAGTGCATAGTGACCCAGGGCCCACTTTGATGCAGGAACACCAAGGACAATCCTGGGAGAATTTCAAAGAGCACTGAGGCTCCCCAAGATCAAATGGTCAAAGGGCATTGAATCCCCTCCTCTTCCCTGCTTCCGAAGTTGCAGGTGTCTCACTGACCTCCACATAATCTGTGACGAGTGGTTCTTACCCAAGGGGATTAGAATGATCTATCAGAGGCCCCAGGAAACCTTGTCCAAAATGCCTCTGAGAGAGGGGAGACAAAACTGGGCCGCAGACCCAACCTGAGGGAGCTTGGAATAATGTTTCAGGCACATGGCTGAAGTTACTTCCCACGCTAAACAGAGAAGGGAAGGGAGGCACAGGCCAGTGGGATGTTCCTGTGTTGCAGAAAATGTTGGAGTCATCTCAGGGGTTAAGGCCTCAAGAAGTAGGCAAATGCCATGCACTCAGTGTCTGACCCAGTTTGGTACTTGTGGGAGGCTCTGGGGCTGCTGTGATGCACTCTGCCACTGAAAGTGCATACTTGGGCTCTGCTTTTGTTCATTGGCCAGCACTCTGCCATCTTATGACAGGAGCCCTGGGACCGTGACCATGTGAGGCCACAAAGGCTGGAGGGGCAGATTCCTGATGTCTACAGTGGGGAATCCTTCTGTGTGCATTGGTCGTTGGAGCCGTGTTCCCATGGGATTTGAGTGCTCCCTGCCAGGCACAGAGGGAGCAGATATGTACAGATGTGGATGTGCCCACCTCTGCATTCGAGGAGCGTCATATAAAGTGCCTGGGCCAAGGATCTAAGAATGTGGGGCATTCTGCCACCTAGACTGGCGGGGGTGGTTCATAGACAGCTGGGACTGAGGGTTGTATCTGGGTAGCTTGTGATGTCTAGGTTTCTAAAACAGTTTCAAATCACAGCTGCTAGAGGAGCTAAAATTTTGGCTTCCTAGAAGTATTAACTGGTAATTATTCCTCATTGAGATAGTCAATGGGAGATTAACGCTCTTGACCAGAAGTCCTGATCAACCTGGAGCCCTGGTGAGGAGGGAGGGGTCTGGGGTAAGCTGGGTAAGGCCAGTAGGGGTGGTATAACTAGGAACCATGGTTCCAGCCACATACAGGGAAATGGCCTGGCCTCACGGGCACTCTCCTAGAACTGTGGTCCAACATCGTGTGCAGGAACAGGCTGGACAACTTCCCCGGGGCTACAGCTTGTCAAGAGCTTGATGTGCAGGCTACATATCCAGATCCAGATGCTTCCCAGCACCAGGTACAGCCTGACTTGCTCTGTAGTCTGGGGGCAGGGATTTGTAGTTTCTGTTTCTTGATAAGAAGTAGAGGATAGGACCATGTCTCACTCCCAAGTAGTTGAGGTCAGGGTGACCACTGGTCTTCTGCACAGAGGTCATTGAAAATCCTGGTCAGAGTGAACAGTGGGAACTCCAAATGCCACAGCTAACTAAAACATGACTCTTCCCCCACCCCCTCCACTATGGTCAGGAGCCAGGAAACTGTCTCTATCCACAATGCTGTGACTTAGCCATGTGGCCATGTCTTGTGGCATCTTCCACATGTCTCTGAAGCTCAGCTTAGCTTGTTTCCTGTGGCCTTGACTTCACATACTTCTCATCATCTCAGGAGAGATGAGGGGACAAATGTAAGGGTCTATAATGGGACATTGGAGCTTGGCAGAAGTTATCCAGAGATTCTCCCAAGCTAGTCCCCCAGGAAGTCAGTGCTAACCACCTGTATGTGGCTAGGAAGCCTTGCTCTTAGGAAAGCTGAACTCAGGACATAGACCTGTTCTTCCTACAGGCAAGAGGAGCTCCCGGAATGTTGCCTATATCAAAGTCTGTGGTTATGAGAACAGGCTTGTGTCACCCCAGGGGACTATGGAGAAGCTGACCCACAGCAGCTCATGAAGGCTGCTGTTCCTGACTGGCTGGTGGAGAAGTCCTACAGAGCCGTGGGTCACAGGAAAGAGTTGTTCATGGAGAAAGCTCGTTTGTGTAACCCCTGGATATATGCTGTATTACTGAGAGTGAGGTTGGCATTGGATGGAGCTGCTGTAGGTGCTTATGGGTTGCTCTTAGTGTGGGCAGCACTGAGCAGTACGTACCCTTATCCATTCAGCTCATCCACACAGGAGCTCTGCTTGCCTGAGCCCTTGACAAACAGGGAAGCACGTCAGGACACTTGTGCCTGGAAGGGTGTGCTGAGTGTTACTGCTGTGTCTGTCTCCTCTTTTTAGCCTCCTGGTGGGCTTTTCTTCTTACAGGAGATAGGGTCTGAACCCAAGAGGCCCCTATCCCTCCAACCCAAGCACTTCTGAGAAATCAGTTCTGTGTCTTGTGAGTTTTGTGGTCAGAGAGCGACCAGGTAGTGCAGGTCCCCAGAATCTGTCCTGGGTTATGTGAGAAAGAGGATGGGATAAGCCCTCATGCTGCACAGAACTATCTGTGCCCGCTGGGGCACTGTCCATGTGTTTGACCTGTCAAATAGTTGGGAGACATGCTAGCAAGTAGAGGTAGGTGGGGCCCAAGTGGCCATAGCTTCAGGAGAAACATGGGGCTCTGGGCTGGCTACAGGGTCATTGGATCATGTGACTTAAATTAGGCTTCTCATACTTGAGGTGGTATATGGAAAGGTTATCCACTCAGCCCCCACCCCCTTCCCAGTCCTTTGCTCCGTTGACTTTCTATGGTTATATTGGGCTGTCAAACATGAATGCCCTCTGTCCACTGTGAGCATCCAGCACAGGTCATAGCTTGTGGGCTCCTCTTGGACTACCCTTTGGAGGCTGATCCTTGGGCTCTATCCTGTTTTATTAACTGAGATTGGAGGGGTAACATTGAAACCTGGCCTAGAATATGGCCTGGCTACTGCCCCAGGCCTATGACAGGTGAGAATAATTATCCCATGTGCTGACTACCTCACCAGGTACATCTGTGGCCTGTTAGATACTCTGGCCATCCTGGGCGGAAACACAGCACTGGCTTGGGCAAGACTGACTGGCTGGCTGGAGCTGCTACTGACAGATAAGCTAAGCCTGTTAGTGATCAAAAGCCCTCAGTGCCCCCCAACCTGCCTCACAGCAGGCTGCGCCCCCCTGCCGGGCTGGTCTGTGCTGTAATCAGCTTTCTTCGCATTGATGGGAGATTTGGCAGCATCCGGCTGGCAGCCCTTCATGCCAACATTGAACAAATTGGGTCTGTTCGATCCTGTTTGCCATGCACAGCTGGAATGTACTGATGGCAGGGAAGCCCTGCAGCCAGAAGGAAGGATTTGTTTTACTTTTGTTCTGCAGAATCTTCTCAGTTAACCATAGCTAGTTGTGAGCCCTGAAATCAGAGAAGCTAAAAAGCATGTAATATTTTAATACATAAATTCAAATGGAGATTATTTTAACATATCATCAGGTATCCTGGTGGATTGGTATCTAGAGCTCTGTGAAGGATGTTCTGTGTGCTGGGAACAGCCTTTCCTGCTGCTTGTCCCCAGAATTGTAGGTACTGCTAGCCATTGTTGTGGGTGGGGGAAGGGGCTGGCAGGGCCTCCTAGCATCTTTTATACCTGTGATGTGGAGTTCCAGAGTTGGTGTGTACACTGAAGGGAAATGAGATATTTGTATCTCCTTGAAGTGAAAGCCTGGCCTCATTCTGCCTCTGAGGAAGAACCTGCATGAAATAACCAATCTGGAAAAATAGGTACCTTTTCCTTCCCAACTCAGGGGCCTAGCACAAAGCCCTCACTTGAGAACCCTCCAGTGTTCTCCCAGAGAGATTGAGAGTACAGATGGCCTGGCCAGACCCTTCCACTACCTTCTCACCCTGTCAGTGTGCTCTCCTGTCCTTCCTGTCCTGTTAGTGCTCTTGGTAGGGAAGTCCTGACTGCTCACCCAAAACTGCTGACTCCATACCCTGCTCAATGTCCCCTGTCCACTTAGTCCCCCTTTCCCATAGCTGACTGGGCTCCTCAACTATACTGGAATTGGGTCTCTAAGCTCTATGCAACCCTGGTTCTTGCCTTCCTGGGGGTGCTCAGAGCCCCCTATATATCTCACCCAGTTCAGGATGTCAAGCCCATGAGTCTCCCAGATGAGTAGAGTGTTCCTGGACTTGGCCTGTCCTTATCATTCCCTGTATAGGTGTTCCCTGGGGCTCCAGCTTGCTGCTCTCTCTTGTTGACTGGCAGGATTAGCCCTCGGGCTCCTATAGTGACCTACTAGGCTGGAGCTGCCTTCTGCTTGCGCCAACTCTAGGCCAGCCTCACCTTTGCTGGGAGTCCTGGAGCCATTTTCCTGGGTTGGGGAGAGCTACTTTTATTCTGAAGATGACATTGTATTTTGAGAAAGATCAGTGGGGAAAAGGGAAGCACACTTACACTTGCTTTGACAAATTCCTTGGAAAGTGTGTGTGTGTGCTGCTCACAGTTGTGTCATAGGGAAGAGTGGGTTCCAGAAGGCTACAAGCATCACTGGTGAAGCCAAGTGGAGCTCGAGTGGAATGCAGAGTCTAAAATGCTGATATGAGGCCGCAGAGGGTAGACATGGCCCAGCATGAGGCCTAGAAAGATGGCACAACACACTGTCAACAGAATACCGGCTGCAGTGGTCACCTTCTAGCAGCCCGATCTGCGTGGACTTCAGGGGAGATGGGGACATGGTAAGGAAGTGTTTGGGGGTAAAAGCAAAAAGTATTCCAAGCAGGTGAGAGAAGCCACATCAGGGGGCATCTGAAGAGAAAAGATGAATGGTCAAAGAAGAAAGGTCTTAGGGATCAGGAGAGGGTGTTCAGCTGGCTACAGACCCCACATGCCAGAGCTTATCCTTAGGACCACTCAGTTCCTACCCCAAGACCTCTTTTGGAAGGAAGCAACTAAGACACAGCAGAGTTAGGCAGTTCACTGAATCACACTGTAGTGAGTTCTGGAGTCTGGACCTAACCTGTGTGAGTCTTCTGACCCCTACCTCCCACCCATGAGCTGCTATCCTGTCCCGAGGTTACTTCCCTGATTAATACCTCAGCCATTACTAGGCTGAAGGAGGAGCTCGAGATACGGGCTTCTGGATGGTTCAGAGGGTGCAGGACAGGATGGTGAGGGGACATCAGAGGGGAGGTTAGCCTTGACAAAGGGTGGCTGTCCAGAGTCACAGGGGCCCTGCCAGTGCAGAAGCCCCAAGGTAGGAGTAAACAGTGCAAATTCCAGGAAGAGGGGAAGTATATACAAGGAACTAGCTACACCTACCTCCTAGGAGCTGCAGTAAACAAAGATGTGTGTACCAACCTTTCTGAGGCTCTAGGAGGCTACTTAGTGTCTGTGACAGGCATTACAGCTAGAAGGGTACCAGAAGCTCTAAAGGAGCAATGACACCCCCCCACACACACACACTGCTGGATTTATGGGGATTCTGGGACCTACTCCATGGCTATGGAACAGGGAGGTGGTATAACCCTGTCTTTACTTCAGACTTGTTTCAGCTGGTGTTGACTCTGAGAAAAGAGCCTACTAGCACTTTATCCTTGGACCCCTGGCTGTGTTTTGAGCAGTAGCTTGATGGTGTCAGTTGTGGCTGGGCATGATTGGCATGAGGAACCAATGGCATCTAATGATGTTAGGGGATAAAATGTCATGCATGCCGTCTGTGGGAAGACCACTGAAATGGTGACCCCATCCCTTCCAGGCATAGCAAGGCAGCAGGAACTGGCCACTGGCTTGGCATATTCATATCCTGACAGAAAGGGCATCAGCTCATCTGTGGGGAGGGGAAGCAGAAAAGAAGGTTCTTTGCACTTCATCTCAGGGTTCCTTTCGCTTGTGATGCATAGGGTATAGGACAGAGGTTAGCACAAAACAGGAAGACAGGCACCTGTTTGTGTGTTGGGGCTCCTCAGGAAGCAGTTAGGGGAATGGTGACTACCATATTTCTGCCCATGCTGCAGGGGACCAGAGCCTTGGTGGATGAAGAAACCAAGCCAGAGCTCTCACCTCTCGCTGGCCACCTCCAGCCCTAGCAGCCAGACTATGCTTGGCCAGACCCTTTGGACCTGATTCATATCCTAGGAGCCCCTGCTGTGTCCAGGCTGTCTGCTCTTCTGTGTCTGGATAAACCTGGACTTCCTTCCTTTCACCTCTCCCTGCAGCTGCGCAGCCTTCAGCTGCCTGGAGCCGGTACCAATTTCTGAAACAGACTATTAACTAGGAGGCGACCAGTAAGCTTGTCATAGGGACCCCACTAAATTTCCTTAGGGCGGGTTTGGAGGATCTAGGTTTGGCCTTTGTCCCTTTAAGGCCTTCATGAGGCTGCTGGCAGATAGCGTAGCTCTGAGACCCCCTTTGATCTCCACAGCCCAGCCAGGCAGCCGAGCCAGTGAGGGTACATTTCCACAGAGAGCACTTAACAAAAATGAACACCATTTATTGCTTTTTCTGAGTTGTGAGCTCCCCAGGGGCCTGGCGCCGGTTTTTAGCCTGCTTATCTCTGGTAAGAACACCACATCATACAGTACCTTCCAGAGTAAAACAAAAACAGTAACTTAGGGTTCAGGCGTGTTCTCTTCCAGCTTTGGAATTAATCTGCCTTTGAAATGAGAAACATAAAGCTTTAATAGGAATGAAAAGAAACAAAGATGTCCAGTGGGTTTCCTGAGTAGCAGTCTAGATGGCGGAAGCTGTGTGGGGTCTGTGTTAAAAATGAGCGGAGGCCATTTCATCTAAGCAGAGGCAGAGGGAGCTGAGTTTGGGTTCTGTTTTGTGATTCAGCAACCTCTGTGGCCCGTGAGTGGTCACCATCAGAGAGGGCTGGCCATCCTTGTTGAAAGACGGCTGTGGTTTCAGGCATAACTGAAGAAAGATCATCAGGGTGTAGAGCAAAGTGACCACAGAACACTGAGGACTAAACAGCAGTGTCAATGTCTAAGACGAAACGGGGGAAGTAGTGAACATGGCTGACGTTAGTTAATTCTCTGGGCAAGTGTGTGTGTGTGAGAGAGAGAGAGGGAGAGGGAGAAGAGGGAGAGAGAGAGAGAGAGAAAAGAGGGAGAGGGGAGAGTGTGTGTGTGAGAAAGTGTGTGTGAGAGAGAAAAGAGGAGGGAGAGGGGAGAGAGTCTGAGTGTGTGTGTGTGAGACTGAGAAAGTGTTTGTCTGAGAAAGTGTGTGTGTATGAGTGTGTGAAAGAGAGTATGTGTGAGTGAGAGAGTGAGAGAGAGACTGTGTGTGAGAGAGTGAGAGAGAGAGTGGAGAGAGAGAGGGGAGAGAGTGAGTGCCTGGTATGTGTGTGTATGTGTGTGAGGGGGGAGAAGAGGGAGAGGGGGAGAGAGTGTATGGAGAGTGTGTGTGTGTGTGTGTGTGTGTGTGTGTGTGTGTGTGTGTGTGTGTGTGAGAGAGAGAGAGAGAGAGAGAGACTGTGTGTGTGTGAGGAGGGGGAGAGAGTGTGAGGGGGAGAGGAGAAAGGGGTAGAGTGTGTGAAAGAGAAAGAGGGTGTTCACGTAGTGAGTACAGACATGAATATACACAGGCTTCATACACACATGCATGTATACATTTAATGTGTGTATAGAAAGCACTTTGCTTCAAGGTGGGCCCTCTGTTTCTGTGGATGTCTTGGTTTGCAATGGATTCCTGGGAAGGATGTGGAGTCTCCTTTCTTTGCTGAGGCCTGGGGCTAGTAGCACTCTGCTTCCCACATGTGTGGGTTAATATGCATGATACAAGTCACCTGAATCCTTCTGAGTGAGGGATAGAGTCTTGGCCACCAGACTTTAAAAGGAAGCTGCTGACCCCTTATTGAGTATGACCTTCCTGGTAGCATCGCACGTAGCAAAAGTTTCTCCTACAAGTGGCCAGGGTGCACTGGATGCGTTCATCCAGTGACTCAGGCACCCTCTTCTGCCTGTCTAATATATCCTGAGAACTAGCCATGGGCTGTGCTCCTTGGTGCTTGTGGACAGTAGATGGTCAGCTCCCCACAGGACACTATGGCTGGTCAAATCCTGCAGTGAATGTGGATCCTTTAGGGGACCATTTTTGGGATCAGCGTATTTTGGGGTGAGTGGGTATTGGGAATGTGGCCCATGCTATGTTTTCTATTATTAGTCAAATGATGGAAATGATAGGACGCTGGTAGGAACAGGAGGAAGAGGATGACGGAAATATTTGTATTTTCTGGCCTGGACAGAAAATGGTGGAGGGCAAAATACTGGTGTGAAGGATGAGTGTGTGTTTTAGGAAACCATTACTCTCCCAGCTACCCATCTTTTATAAATTCCAGGTTTTTGTTATCATAAAATTCCTGATGAAAATGGTCCAATCCCCCCAATTAAAAAAATGTGTAGAGCAAAAACACACTGCAGATCTTAGAAGAAAGCAAGACGCTAACATGCACTTGCTGTGTTCCCTTCCTGTGGTGGCTTTGGAATCATTGTCCTTAGACATCTTATTTTGGATTCAGGCACTCAGGACCTCATGGCCCTCAGCCCCTGCAGGGGACTGCCAGGAACTGCTGGGCCCCTACTGCACATGTGTCGGAATTATTAAGCCCATAAAACTAGATTGTCACATCTGAAACTGTTTAGCTGCTGACACTGAGACGGACTTCAAAGCTGGCCAAGCATTTCCAGACAGACGAGTGGGCTGGCACCTGGAAGTGAAATTCCAGCTCCTGGCGGCAGGCAGAGTGCCTCCTCACCTTTTCCTAAGAAAACACTGTTCCTCAGAGCCTAGGGCTAGATGCCACACCTGGAAACCTATTTGAGGAACAAGGTCCCTGCATTTGAGGACTTTTAAAGCCATCATCACCCGGGGTCCACAGCTTTCCGGCTCTAAGGGTGTCTACAGCCTACCTTCCCCTCTGTCGCCTCCTGTCTCCTGCTTCTCCCTAATCCTTACTCCACTGGTACCTCCCCTGCAGCCTCTTTCTTCATTTCCCTCTTGACCCTGCTGGCTCTGGCACTGTGACGGCCCTGGCTTCAGTCGCGTCCTTCAGGGCTGACCCATGGGTGATGCCCTGAACTCGAGATGCCTGAGGGATGCCCACATTAATCCCACACACAGCATCAGCAGCCTCCAAGCAGGAGCCCAGGTGTTCTGGCTCCCTGGGCTCTCCTGCAGGCCTTCAGGTGCTTGCTGCATACACTTGAGGATACTACTGGCTGCTGTCATGTACCCCTCCACCCTCTGCCCCCACAGATATGGTGTGACTCTCACATAAGTCCTACAGCTCTGTCTTCCCACCAGCAGGTGATTCTAGCCTGAGCTCACCCCCAGCACCAGTCTTAAGAGTAACCAGGACTGACACTGCAAACTTCCCCAAATGCTGTGGGAATGCTACACCCAAAGGTCATCTTGGTGGCCTGTCATGTTGCTGGAGAGTCCTGTGGCTGGGTAGAATGGCTGCAGGGATCTGCCAGGAACTAGAAGGTTAATGTGGGTAGTTTTTCTGATGGTCAGGAGCTAATGTTGGAATGAACAGACATCCTAGTACTTGGCAACCATGTGTTCTAGACCACACACCCTTCACAGAGGCCCTGCTGGGCACAGCTCTGCACAGTGGCCTCACCTTCTGTCTCCTTTCCCTTGTTTCTCTTCCCAACCCTGCCTGGTTTTGCCTCTGTATTTTTTTTTTATCTGACTGTATCTGTCTCTCGCGTGTCCCTCCCCACAACCTCACCCCATCTGAGACATTTGACAAGGTCTGGCCATTCATCCTAGTCTGTGTTTGAGGGGGCATACAACATCGACCTTGAAAGTGATAGGTGGAGCCAGTGTTTCCACAAGCCTAAAGGAGATGTGGACTTGGTGACAGAGAAGAGGATTCTGTGGGAGCCGTCACTGCCCATCCCTCTACCTGAGCCTGGATTCTTCTGACAGCGGAAGTCCTTGGACCTGGCTTCAGGAAGGAAGATGTGGGCTTATCTCTTGGACTAGTCACCCAGATAGTTTTCTAGACAGGAGTAAATATTTGCCCTCTAGAGAAAGAAAATTCTCAGAAGCTGGGTGTGGTGACACATGCCTATAATTTCAGCACTTGGGACGTGGAGACAGGAAGCCAGCAGTTAGATACTGTCCAGCCCACAGAGGCCCTGTCTTAACAACCCATTAAAAAGGAATCCTATAGAGGAGCCTAAGGAGGGTTCTGACCTCTTTGAAAGAATCCACTCCCATCCTTTCATCAAGAACCTGTATGTGTCCACCAGCATTTCTGGCTTTCACACAGCTGCCCTGGGAGCCCAGATGTCTAGCAGGTGCCCCTTCTCCATATCATCCTCTTTCCAGAAGAGAGAAGCTTGGTTTCTAGAAACTCTGAGACAGGTTTAAAGGAACTTTATCTCTTGGTGCCAGTCTCTGGTCTGTTTGTGGGCCTCCAGCAGCCCAGTGGTATACCCCGAAGAGTCAGTCAGGTGACTGGTGACTGACAGTTACACTCGCCTGACCATGTTCTCGTGTGTCTGAGTCTGGGGGACACTTCAGGCAGTGAGAGCTAGCACATGATTATCCTGAGGCCCATCTGCCCTGCGCTTATTCTCAGAGCTGCCTATGTTGAGTGGGCATTTGGAAGACACTGAGGCCCTGCAGGTTCTAGTAGGTGATATGATCCAGGACCATGACCCTCTTTTTTTTGTGCGCCACCATCTCTGATTCTGCTGTGTGCTGACTTAGGGAACTAGGACTCTGGGTTTGTTTGAAAACTTCCCCCACTCGCTGCTGCCACCAAGCGGCAATTTTAGGGAATGTTTGTAGACTTGTGACCTGAACCAGCCCGGGGCCTCTTACCTCCTGAATTGGGATGATGGAACAAGGCAGGGTTGTGGAGAACTGTGAGCCCCTCATTTTGGGTGTGAATAAATGGGTGTTTGTAGGATGTGGACTATTAATGAATGTAGCCAGCAGGGCAAGTTAATCCCGAACACAACATAGATGCTTTCCACCTTATTTATGGGCCATGTTCCCACTGTGGCATGGGCCCCACCATCACCTCACTGGTCCCCATTGGCTAGGAGAGCACCCATCAGAGACTGGAGCATAAGATGGTGATGTTTTAAGGGCAGCCAGCAGGTGCCTCTGGGTCAGACACTGCAGAGATGTGCAGAATGCTAAACTGAAGTTTCATCAGGCATCTGGGGTCCATACTGACCTGGACAGGGCCAGACATCGGTGTCTAGCAACTAGAGTTTAAAGAGATGTAACGCTGGACCTGAGAGGAATGGCTTCAGAGGCCAAAGCAAAGAAGGTCTGGTAGAGGAACCGAAGTGAATGAGAATGTCACTCTCAGGTCCCCAGACTCCGTCACAACAGGGGTAGGTATTGTCTGCCTCTGACTTGGCTGTATTGGGGAGGGGGCTCCATTTCTGGCCAGTGGCCTGGCACAGGTTTTATATGATGTAATTAAAGCCCTTGGCTCTTCTATTTAACTAAGCAGCTCAGATTAAAGGGCATTTCTATGTAGGCAAGACAGATTTGACTTAAATCACCAGGCAGAGGCCAGAATTACCCCACAAACATTCATTTTCTTCTTTGATCCAGGGCCTCTGCAGCCACCCCTGGGCTAGTGCTTAAAATCCTCTGTTCTGGGGTTTGGTGTATGCTGACAGTCTGCTGCAGTGGCCCTGCCCACATGGTGTGGCCTTGGTCAATTATAGCAGCCCTGTCCTATTTATTGTAGCCTCAGGAATGTCCCGGGAGACCAGCCTAGAATTTGTGTAGGATCTTTTTTCTTCTTTCCTTGCTGTGCTGGGCTTTGTACCTAGAGCGGTGCATCCCACACAAGCTGTCTTCCACTAGACCCATCCCAGCTCTCTCTGAATTCAGTCTCCTTGTTTCTCCATCTATCAGTGCTTTTAAAGTCCGTGCAAAGCTCCACAGCCTGGCACTCAGGATAAAGAATGGTATGCTGTTAGAGTAAATCAGAGACTAGCAACCCTAGGCTCTAGCCTTCAGCTGTATCTCTATCTTGGGGTGTTGTACCCACCTATTTCTCAGTGAGATGAGATTTATCAGTTGAAGGGTTCAAGCTGTGACCAAGAGCGAATAGCCCTGGAGTTCCATGGGGGAAGGGACTGAGAATCTTGGGGATCCTCTCTGATCTCACTTGTACCACTTTATAGGCCCATCCTGGAGGCAGGTGCAGGTGATCAGGAGATGCCCATCTTGGTGTCTGTCCCACCTGCCCTTGCCCCCGTCATTTAACGGTAACTCAAGTCTCCAACCCTCTCCCTGGCATCAGCCAGCTTGGGTTTCCCTGCATAACTGCATTTTACCGGCAGTAATATACAACCCCGGGATTTGCTGTCACAGGACCCTGGATCCGTCCAGGATAAAGCTGAGTCTGGGAGGTCCATGTCCTTAGATTCTCTGCCTCACAGGGAGCTGGAACTAAAGCTTTACAAGTTGCTATGATTTCATCTTATGTCACCTGGGGTGAACTGGCCCTTGTCCCTCTAGGCTTGGGTCTTCAGTCTCAGAAGGACACGGCACTGTGCACTGTAAAACTCCTTGCACTTCAGTAAAATAAGATCTTCTGAGCCTTGAGTCTGTGGCTATTTGGTCAGTGAATGAATGAGGACGCCTACACCTTTTTAAGAAGGGGTCTTACTGTGTACTCCCGGCTGTCCTGAGACTTGCTAAGTAGGGCATGCTGGCCTCAAACTCAGAGAACCTCTGCCTCTGTCTCCCAAGTGGTGGGATTATGGGTGAATGCTACCACACACAGCTAGAAAGGGGACTTTTTAATAATTATGAGGTTTTCCCATTAAGACGATCTCCAGTGTAATCCCCTAAATGACATCCTAAGAACAAGCTATATAGGGAGCCTCTCCCTAATGGTTCCCATGAACTGGGAGGTCCAGAGAGACGGTTGAGGTATTTATCAGATGCAGATATGAGCAGGGTCTCCTCTACTTCCTGGTCCTAGTCATTCACCCTTGACCATTTTGATCTCCTGAAATGAGGGCTCCTCAAATGCTGTGCTTCCCAAAATCAGTTGCACAGCCAAAAAAACCTAGGGAGGAGCTCCTCCCTCTTTCCCCTGCTGCACTCTGGGGTTCAGGAGCCCAACATTGGGTTTGTCCTCACCAACCTCTCATAGCTGGTACCCAGAATACAGCTGTTCTCCCGTTTCTGTCCCTCGCACCTGAGCGTTTCTGGTATTCCTCTTCCACACATTCTGCACCACAGTCAGCCTGTTTACTCAGGCTTGGGCCTTTTCATAGCTATTGTCGTTTGCTGCTAGAGGCAGAATGCTCTCCCCACTCCATCACAAGGCATCAGGTTTTTGCATATGCTCTGCCAGAGTTTGAGACCTGTGTCCTGCAGAACCCACAAGGTGGTGCTAGGCAGCCTGCCAGGCACCCCACATTTGCCACAGTGAGGAATAGGGTGAGAGGTATTTCTTGGTTCCTGTGGTCACTGACAGAGTAGAATGTGCAAAACTGTACCTGAAATACTCAGTTTTCTGGATGAGATATAAAATTGGGGAACCTTGTCTTTCTTTCTTCTGCCTCCAGCTACAAACCAAAAGCATCCTTTGGCCCATGTTACCCCTAGGGACACTGTCATCTGGCCGATTGGATGGGTCTTAGCTCAGCTTCCCATCTACTTGAGGCCTCTCAAAGCTTTGAAGCCACCTAGAGTCAAACATAAATGCCAGGAAACTGGTGGGAAATGCTCCTGGGGGCCCTGAGAGCAGGGCTGGGGGCTGCGAGTTCCCCCACCACGAAGGGCCCTTTGATTACAGATGGCTTCCATGGAACATTTTATATTTCCTTTCTTGTAGCCTTTGCTTCTGTGGATTATTTACAAGAACCATGTCAGCTTTTTGTTCTGCAGAGTTTTCTTGGCTTAAACATTGCCTGGATGTGTTTGAAGTCCTTCCCATTTTTCCATAACTGGTCTTGAGATCAGCTGTGGGCCAAGGGAGTTTCTTGGCAGCCAACCTTGCTCCTCAGTCCAGGACTGGAGGAGACAGCGGCCCCTCTGCAGCTCCAGTGAATGCCATCCTGAGTTGATTCCATGGGTACCATAGGGGCAGCTTTAATGCCAGGTAGGGTTTCTTGGTCTCAAGCCTTATATTTGGGAGTTGGCTGTGTTAGGGCTGAGCTACAGGGAGGTCCCAAGTTCTCACTTTGGACAGTGGGCTTTGCTCGCAGACAGTGAGGCTCAGTTCTGGAAAAGGCTCCAGCACATGGTCCTTGTGTGTTCTGTTGTATGAAGCTGGGAAGGTGTATGGGGACCTACAGATTGAGAGGCCTCTCCAGGTCTGATGCTGGCGTCTATTCAGGTCTCAGCCTCAAGAGCTCCAATCTGTATCAATATGGGCGGCGGGGCTGCGTTCCCAACACCCCAGCCGCCTGCCCGGCTAGCTTTACCCAAAATAATTACACAGACACTGTATTCATTTAATCACTGCTTGGCCCTTAGCTCTAGCCCTTACTGGCTAATTCTGATATCCCAATCAACCCATCTCTAACAATCTGTGAGCACCGGTCTTACCGGGAAGATTCTAGTTCAGAGCTTCATCGCGTGTGTCTGCCTGGGAGGAGAGCTGTGGAGTCTGACCTCACTTCCTCTTCCAGCGTTCTGTTCTGTTTACTCCACCCACCTAAGGGTGGGCCTATCGAATGGGCCTAGCAGTTTCTTTTAATTTAACCAATGACCTTCCTCCATCACCAATCTGTTGTCTTCCTTGACTCTGAGCCTCATGGTCATGTTGCCCTGTTCTTTTGCAGGAGCTGCCCAATGGGGATCCCAAGGAGGGGCCTTTCTGGGAGGACACAGGCTCTCTAGAAGGTGAGTCCAGCTACAGCAAATGCTCCAGACTTCACCCTGACCTTAGGGCTCACACCACAGAACCCTCAATACTGGCATACAAGAGCCAGGATCAGTTGGTTCTTACTCTACCAGGCAGGTAGCTCAGATCAATCAGTGGAAGCAGCAAAATGTTGAACCACAGTATCCCCACACACTTGTTCACTTAGTGTTTGTAGTTCTAGGACTGAACAGGGAGGCTGGGCTTCATGGGATGGCACTCTTGAATTCTGACCTAACATGATTAGTTAATACAGTGTGGAGTGGCAGAGAAGTCCTAAACATGCCACTTGTGACTTGTCTTCCTCTGCTGAGCCTCATGGTCATATGAACCCCATCTGAGTCACTATCATGTGTGCATCTTTGGTAGAGTCACCCCACACAGAAATGTGGTAAGTTCGTCCAGTCTGCTAGTAGGTGCAAAGGACCAGCCCACAGACCACCTTCAGACAGCAGCTGAAGCCCAAGGGGCTCCCAGGTCTGCCTGCTAAAAGTCAAGCCCTGTGTTCTCTTAG
Source organism: Microtus pennsylvanicus (assembly GCF_037038515.1). NCBI lineage: Eukaryota > Metazoa > Chordata > Mammalia > Rodentia > Cricetidae > Microtus > Microtus pennsylvanicus. The sequence continues at coordinate 4,507,986 of NC_134584.1, forward strand.
CTCAAACCTGGACAGACACCTGACTGATGGCCCTGGGCCTCTCTCCTGAACAAACAGCTTGAGACCCAGGGATGATGGGAACCCAGCATTCAGGGAGTCAGGGGAGACAAGACCGCTTGGCCATCAGATAGCCCATGTGTCCTTATAAGTGGGTTCCGAATTGAAGGTGTTGGAAAATGACCATGAGAATGGGGAGAAGTCTGGTGAGGACTCTGGATTGGAGATCACTCTTACGATCTTGAAGGTCCTTCTCCTACCTCATCTGTACAGTGTTAGCCTAGAGGAGACAGATTGCTCACTATGGGATACATGTGCAGCAAGGGCTTACCAGGTTGAGGCCAACCCAGGTGAGGCCTCTCTCTACTTTCTACTTTCCTATTCTACAGGAGCATCCTTAGCTCAGGGCCTGGTAGAACAGAAGAGAGCGGACATAGTCAACCCATTTCCCCTGTCCTCATGCTACTCACACGGGACAAGCCCCTGCCTTACCTCCTCTTGTTCCCTCAGTTGTGCTGCCCCCTGAGAAGTCTGAGGGCCATGAGGGCCAGGGGCAGCTCTTCAGCGTGGACGATGGGGAGAAGGCAGCCACCCATGAGGGCCCGTTAAGAGTCAACAAGAAGCACTTGAACATTGATGTAAGTCCTCTCCCCTGAACATCTATAGGAGGGGTCTCTAGGGGCCAGGATGAATAGTGGTGGCCTAAATGGGGACCATGGACATTCCAGCCCTGTGGTCTCCGTAGCCTCCCTGAGACCTTAAAGCAGGACTAAAATGTGCCGCTCTGGTGGGCTGCATGGTATTGCTGTGGACCTGGCCATGCTGGGCAGATGGGTCTCCATATGTAATGTCATCCAGCACTACTGGACAGGGAATAACAGCGGGATCTCCTACCCCACAGGCAAGGAAGCAAGAACACTTGGTTCTAATTCCTCTTACTCAAAGTGATCCTGAGTATTTGCATGCACAGGGACAGATATCACAGGGGAGAAACGGAGTCATGAGGCATAGAGTTAGTACATCACTGGGGTGGGGGTGGAGCTGGTCAAGGACAGGGATTGAGGGTTGCAAACCAATTGCCCTTCAGCTTCTTTGTCCTGGCTGGAAACTAGGAAGACTCACAGCTGGCTTCCTTGTCTCCTATCCCTGCATACCACCTACAGGCCCTCCAGTGTGATGTCTCTGTGGAAGAAGACAACCGCCAGGAGTGGACATTCACACTGTACGACTTTGACAACAGTGGGAAAGTCACCAGAGAGGTAATGTGCCCGTGTGTGTCAAACCACCCATAGGATGGGGGGCTCAGGTCAGGGGTGTGGCCTCTTGAGATGTGGAACCAGTCTGGTTCAGTAGACAGACAGATGTCTGAGTTGTCAGATGGACAGACAGAATGAGTCTTGGAAGGAGGAAAAGACTAGGACTTTCCTGAGATAGAAGGGGAGGCAGATAGGGGACCAACTTTCATATCCTCTGATAGCTGGTATCTGTCTCTTTTCTTTGGAAGTCTACACATCTCATCAAGTCCAGTATGGCCTTTCTCTATAGCTGTGATGTCCCTAGGCCAAGCCTGGGTGAACAACCCTTCACAGGGCAGCCTGAGTTCTTGGAGTGTCCCTGCTCCATTGAGCTGTGTCCAGGAGGGCAGAGGAAGCATCTGCATGTGACATTGATGCTGGAAAGCTTACCTGCTTGTGTATCTAATTTTGGAATGTAAAAGATATGGCTTCAAAGACAGCAGGGCTACCTTTAAGCAAGGCATGACATCCTGGGGCAATTCTGGGCATAAGGTAAGGCAGTCTCTGATGGGGAGTAAGTAGACCCAAGGTGCCTGCTGTAGCTAGGTGGTGAATACATGCTTGGTAAAGGTCTCTTGAAATCTGTCATGTTGGTCCCAGGACATGTCCAGCCTGATGCACACCATCTATGAGGTTGTTGATGCCTCTGTCAATCATTCCTCGGGCAGCAGCAAGACCCTGCGAGTGAAGCTTACTGTCAGTCCTGAGCCCTCCAGCAAGAGGAAGGAATGTCCTACTGGCCAAGGTGAGGGGTCTATGCCACGAGCCTTCCTGTTCAGATGTCACCTTCTCTATGCGCACTGCCCCTCAGACAGGCCTGTACAGGGTGGGCCACTCCTACAACCACCTGATTTATGCTTCATACTTGCTCTTCCCCGTAGCACTTACCTCTTCACCACTGACCCCTGCATTGTTCAAGTCCCCTATCTGCTTTAACTCAAAAATTTTGTTTCCACAATGTCCCAAGCAGGACCTGGTACCTGGCAGTGGACAAAACTGTGTGCTCAATGAGTGGATGGATGAGCAAGAAAAGTAATTCATTAACAAAGGGCAGAGTAGTGTAGACCTCCATCCCAAGCACTCAGGGTGCAGCAGGGTTAAACTTCAAGGCCAGCATTGGTGATGGCGTGACTGCGTGTCATAAAATATGACAATAAAACAGAATGAGTGGATGGATGGATTCATACGACATGGAGAATGAGTGGGTGAAGGACAGGCAGAAGAATGTCTGAGTCAAAGCAAGGATCAGCAGATACGTAGGGCATGAGCAAATGGATGCACTGTGAGGCAGGAATGTAACACCTTTCTTTCAGACCGGGAGTCCATTCGTGGCAGAACAGAGAGTGAGCTCACAGAGGACCCCCGCGCAGCGGATAGAAGGCTGTCTACCCACAGCAGGTGAAGTGTGGGGTCAGGTGGTTGCATCCTGCAGGCCTCCCCGAGTTCCTGCCAGGAAGTGTGGGGAAATAGGTAGGCCCTGTGTGCTGGAAGGGTGATGTACCTGGGTGAGGTTGAGGATCATGCTATGCAAAAGGAAGCAAGCAGGGGCCATTGTGGCCCCAGTGAGGTGACCTGGGGTGGGATCCTGGGTCCTGGTAGGCTGCCGTAATGAGCTGTGAACCTTAATTCTCTGGACAACATATATAACCCAACGGCTTCCCTTCTGCCTTCTTTAGACAGTGGGTGCTAGTCCAAGTCCCCACTTCACCTCCTAGACAACCGTCCACTTCCGCAGGCACTCCTTTCAGTCTGTAGCTCAGGCCTGTCCTCTCTGCTCCACACAGGAAGCCCAATGCTGATTCCCAGCCCTGCTCTGTACGAGTACCCTACTGTGTGGATGAGAACACAGAGCGCAGGAACCACTACCTGGACCTTGCAGGCATCGAGAACTACACATCTAAGTTTGGTCCTGGTAGGTACTAGAGGACCCCACCTCAGATCTGCCCTCTTGGTGTAGATTCCTCCCTAGAGATGCAGGCAGGCAGGGGTAGGCTCTGGAATTCCAATGGTGCCGGGTCTCAGGTGTCCACACCCCGCCTGGGCATCCCATCATCCTTTGCGTAGATGTGAACTCACACCCTCCAGCACTGGCAGGAACCTGGAAAGCAAGGTGGTCAAACATCCAGGTGTGTATATGAGGCATGCCTTGGCTTAGGGAAAATGGAGTTTTCCAGGATTGCCAGCTTGTGTAGAAGAAGCGGACAGCCAGTACTGCAGACACTTGTACTGCTCTACTCAATGTTCCTTTCTGATGCTGTGGATTCTGTAGCCTTTAGATTCATGAGCTGCAGCCTGGCAAGTCTCCCACTAGCACCCATTCCCACTAAGCATTTCTGGGGTCCACTTGTGACAGATTCTCTGATAAGTCCCTCCAATCTGTTCCAGATAACCTGGGCTTGAGGTCGCTGGTTGAAGCTGATCCTCACCTGGGAGGGGCTGGCTCTGTGTGCTTAGTTCTAGAGCTTCAGTCCTCTGATAAGGGCATCTGAAGAAGTAGACGGGGATCCAAAGAGTTTACTGGGGAGTTTGACCACAAGTAGCCCCCCTGTACTGAGGGCACTGCGCAGGGCCAACCTTAAGGGTCAAGTATTTCATGAAGCTGCAACCAGGTTATTCTGGAAGTCTGTTTTCTCTCTCCTCTCTTCCTCCTCCTTCCCTCTGGGTGTGTTATGGAGAGAGGGAAGGGGGACATATTAATGAATTAATTCTGGTCCTTCACTGGAGTGTCCCTTAATAGGACACAACTTTCTGATGTCCCCTCATGTCCTAGACAGAGCCCTGACTATGCCAGTGGAGAATCTCTACTAATAGGACCCACAACAGGGATAAAGGGCCAGCTGAACAGGGAAGCAAGTTGCCAGGGTCCTTAATGTGGGGCTGGCTCCCATCTGGAATGTAAGATAGATCTGGTACTGAGCTTGGGGCATCTGGTCACCCAGTCAGCAGGTCCTTCTGTTGCAAACCCACAGTGCAGGTATGACATGTGTCCCAAGCCTTACTCTGGGCCACCACTGTGTCTTGTCCCCAGGGTCACCACCTGAGCAGGCCAGGCAAGATCATCACGGCAGGGCCACACACATTCCAAGCAGGTCCCGATCACAGGAGTCAGATGCCCACGCTGTACACCACCGCAGGTCCCAGGTCCTGGCTGACCATGTCGTACCAACTAATGAGTCTGCTGTCCGGGCCCTGTCTGCACAACCCCGGCTCAAGGGGCAGGAGAAGCAGTTCCTCAGGTCACCCAAGGGTCCAGGAAAACCTCTTGGGGCAACAGGCAGCAGCAAGCCAGGGAAAACGCTCAGCTATTGCCTGCAGGCTGTCCCACTGCCCCAGGGTGCTCAGGATGGCCACCACCTTCCACAGCCTCCACCACAGCCCCCACCACAGCCCTATGGTCACAAGCGGTATCGGCAGAAGGGCAGAGAAGGCCACTCGCCACTCAAGGGACATGGCCAGCCGACCATGGTGGAGCATGAAGCGGTTCGGGACCTGCCTCCTATGCTGGGGCCTGAGGGCTACATGGTGCCTGTGATCCAGAGGCATGAACACCACCATCACCATGAACACCACCACCACCATCACCACCACCACTTCCACCCATCCTAGCACCCAAACCAGTACTCTGCCCACATGCCCTCAGGGACATAGAGCAGGTGCTGGCATGTGCCCAGAAGAGTACAGCATTCCCTGGCCCAACACCCAGCTGCAGATGTCGAGATGGCACCAGGCTTGGATATTCATGGACAGAGCCTTCCTTTCTCCATGCCATTTGGATACCAGCACATTTGATGCAGCTGATGACTCCCAGTAACAAGTGCTCCTGTGTGATTCAGACAACCCACACGTGAGGACAGAAAATCATCAGCTCTTACTTTTGCTGCACACCGTGGTCCTGGGATGTTCGAGAGACTGCACCTAGATACTCTTCGTATCCTTTGACCTTTGGGTGCCCTGCATTGTTCCTGGAACAAGGCCAGGAGTCAATGGAGATGGAAGCGTTCTGTGGGGTTTATTCATTATAAAGTCCGCAGGCTGGGCTTGCCAAGTGGTTCTTCAGTGCACCACATCCTTAGTTTCACACATGTCAAGCAAAGAAAGCAAAGAGGTCAGGGTATCAGCAGATGTGGAGGGGGCATGAGTGAGCGGAGGGGCAGGGTCAGCGGGCAGCACGAGGCTTGGTCTCCAGAGCTTCCAGCATCCCAGGTGGATGCAGAGAAGACACAGACAGGTTGAGAAGGATCAGCTACCACACAGGAGGCCCCCACCTAGGCTGTGCTCATTCTTGTGCCATAGCCAATTGACACCTAAGTGTCCCTTCTACGAGGGCTGCAAGGGTGTGGGAACCTTAACAAGCCATGGTCTTTTGACTCCACCAGAAAAGGATCCTGTAAAGGCAATTTTTACCTCTCGTGAGTTTGTACAGGTGGCATTATGCCTTCTTAGCATATATGAAATAGTGCATTCTGTAACATGCCATACCTTGTATTAAAACAGACTTTTCTGAGCGCTGTGGTCAGTCTATACCTTGTAGCTACTGGTGAAGATGACAGGTACGTGTTATGAAGGCTGAGTGCTGTAGAACCATCTTGGCTAATGTTGGTTGATTTTCACAACTCCATAGTAATTCTTCTAAGATATATATTTGGACTGGTCTAAGGAAAATCAGAGCCCTAAACCCAGAATTCAGCTCATGCTAACAGGAACACTGGCACCATTTCCACCATGGCCACAGCTTATGCAGACTGCTGAGAAGCAACACTTTATCCTCTCTCCTTAAACACTAAATTCTATGGAACTCCTGGAGATCTGAGTGTGATGTCTCCCGTGAGCTGTCTCACATACATAGGAGACCTGGGGATTATCAGCCCTCAGAAGGCAGCTGCTGGTCACTTCACAGGTAGAAATCACACACATGCTCCTGAATACCAAAAGACTAGCGTGTGCCACCCTTACGTCATGGATGTGGAGATGGTACACATGTACGGCTCCATCACTCACATGCAGCAGAGGGACTGAGCAGGAATCATCATGGCCACCCAGCTGGCTACTCAGAATGCAGCATTCAGGCCGAGAGACATCACACAGGATATCCCTAATGACACCTTGGGCCATGGTTCAGCTGAACACCTACAAGTGGGGAGATCCTGCCAAGCAAGTCAGAACGTTGTGTTTTAGAAATTCAGGGCAGGTAGAAGTCCCAATAAACTCAAGGTAGGGGCCGAGCACCCACTACTATGAGAATGTTAAGCAGAGGAGTCAATACCACTCCATCCAGCTGAGGGACCAAGCCTTAGATAGCAGGGTTCTCCGTGGCAGTGCTACATGTACAAGGCTGGGCTACATATATGAGGCTATGCTACATGTATGAAGGTATGCTACATGTATGAAGCTTATAGAGATGGGAAAGCATTTGTAAACAAAATGGAAGAAGCCCAAACAAAAGTCAGCTGGCTTAGATAGGTGTGGGAGGCCTACAATTCAAGACCACCCTGGACTATACATAGTGAGACTGCCTCCCTCATCCACCCCTGATTGCTTGTTCTCCAACAGTTAGCCACTGTGGATGTGGTCACTAGTGTCTGCAAATGTAATTGAGGATGGTGGGTCTGCTGAGGTGCAGTAACTTGGCCAGGGTTGACGCAGGGATTCCATAACCATCCACAAGTAAAACTGCAATGTGATATTTAGTCTACTCTGCGCCTGGTACCAGGACGGTGTCTCCGTGGGGGTTGGTGGTACCTGGCGACAGGAAAGGACGGCTATTGTCAGGGAAACAAAAAGGCCTTGGTTGTGTTAAGTGAAGGCTGAAGTTGCTGTGTGTTCTTAGAACTGAACATCCTGATATCTTGTACATTCCCAAATAAAAACCACCAAGGGAACAACAAAGGTGTTGCCAAGAAGCCCCTTTCTCAGCAGGCACCCCATCACTTTCAGGATAAACCTTTTGACTCTGGGTTCTAGTCATGTGCTCTTTCTCAATGTGATCTGGGGTTCTGCTGCCCTGAGCTGGCCATGTACTCTGTTCACACATCAAGGTCTCTTAACTTACTTTTCCTAGCAAATTCGGACATATGTAGGGTCCTTGATCCTTTAAACCTCTAGGACTGCTCTGTCTCTCCAGGGCTCAGACCAGGGCTCACAGACACTCTGCTCCTGCCTACTACCAAGACAAGTTCTGAAGGCAGGCAGTCCCATTCATCCCCAGCTGGCTTTGGCACTGCCTAGAGGCCACAGCTCTGGCATCCGCCTTCGCCATGTGAGCCAGCACAGCCCGGTCTACGACAGTGGAGTGTCAGCTGGTCTCTGAGAGGGTCTCCTAGGTCTGTGCATGTTGTCTTGTGTGTCAGAACCTCCTGTTCTACTGCCCGGATGCTCGGGTATGGATAATGCCATGGTGAATGCCAGGGAGCAGGATACGTCCTGGGTCACAAAAATAACCCTACTTAATTTGGGGGGTCCTAATGCCATTCCCATGGCTGCACAGTTCTGTATCCCAGTGACAAACCCTCCTACTCATTACCCCATTTTCTGGATTATAGCTCTACTTGTACTGTGATGATTCTGGGGCTCTCATCCTTAGACAAATTCTGTGTTGAGTCCCTACAATGGGCAGTATTGAGCTTGCAGTTATTAGCCCTAACGAGCAGGCAGGAGAGTTCCCTTTAGTATTTTTGCAGTGCCACTCTGATGCAGGAGGCTCAACCCTAACCCCGAGTCGGCCCCGCAGTCAGTGCATCTTCTCCCATCACTAAATTTTACAGTAAGCGAGACACATGAGGTTCTTCAAACACATTTCATAGAACTTTACTCTTCTACTAAAACAAAGTCATACAAAGACAAAAGCCTATAAAAAGGAAAATGTGAAACTGATTCGAATGGCCACAGTTACCAGGAGCACAGAATTTGCAAGAGAAAGGACGTAGGACACTCTGGCTCTTTTGAGCAGTGACCCAGAACCTGGAAAGGCCTGCCACCTAGGGCATTCCTAGCTGCTGGCAGAGGCGCCTCACCTGCTCTGCTCTGGCTATTTAGAGTCTGAACCAAAGTCAAAGCTGAGTCAAATCAAGAGTGGACACCACTATACTGATGGGGACACGAGCTTGGCAGTGGTTACTCTGGCCAGCTGACCTCTGGTGCCTAACGAAGTCTGAGGAACCTGTACAGGTGCACTCTTGGCCTCTACCCTCACGGGGACTTCCTGAATACAGACAGGATTGATTCTCTTGGGGGGAAGCCAGAGATGACCCAGGGCCTGGCAGCATGGAGCATCCACACAGAAGATATCTCTATCAAGCTTCCCCAGAGAGGGTTAAATAAATAAATATGCCATACAGAACACGAGGGACTGATCGCTGCTGTTGCCCGCAGCCTTTGAACAGACCGTGACCTACAGAGCAGAGTGCACAAGGGGACAGTGCAAATGATGTCGGGTTCTTGAAAGTACAGAGGTGCCTGTGGCCTCAGCTAAGTGGGGTTATCCACAGCAGGGGACAAGAGAATCGGCCAGAAAGACCCAGGGTCATGGGCTGGGGCGTGCTCTCCCCAGGAGGGTGGGACGGCATGTTGTATGTGCAAAATGGTATGCTGCGCCCCCTCGTGGTTCACACTCTGGGAGGCTCCTGCTGTCATGGACTGTGTGCAGACTTCCTGTTGTTTGCTCGACACTGTGGGGCTCTGTGGTCACCTGCTTGAGGTTCCCAGCTCAGTGCTTAGGAAATAGAGGGGCTGGGTTCCCGTGAGAAGAGGAAGCAGACTGGCTGCAGACATCCCTGGCTCTGCAGGAGCTCTTAGGGCATTAACCCAGATGGGAACACAGCTGGCAGGCACCACCCACCCAAAGGGTGACCCACTCCCACCCTGTAAACACTGTCTCACTTTCCAGGGATACCCTGAGCCGTGCCTGAGGAGTGTGGGCAGGGAATGAGGAGGAAGAGTGGACAGTCCTCAGCTTGCTTACGGTACAAAAAGCATAGCAAGGACACTCCAAGAAACAGAGGTGGCAGAAGCCAATGGGGAACAGCTCACTGACATTCCAGCCCCAGGGAACTGTGCGTACGTTCACATGTTCTGGACAGGGTAGAAATGAAATGTAACTGCCACAAAATACTGGACAGTCATCCACAGACACGTGATACTAGTACCTGGAGGCGAGGCCCTGCCTGTAGTGGGAAGAGCTGACCCCAGAGTCCTGGATATACCTACCACTGCCCACAAGAACACAAGGAGCCACTCCTGTCAGAACAGCTCTAGGCACTGCCCCTGGAGCATCTCCTGCTTGGAGGAAGCCTAGGGGTGTTATGTCTGTGGGAAGCCATGTGTGGCAGAGTGACCAGAATCACCGTGACATCTTGGTAGGGCAGTGGCCACCGGTCAGAGGCGTGCTGGTGGGCCCGAGCCTGGCCATAGGCTGCTAGCATAGTCCTGACCCCATCCAGGTGTGTCCAGGCTACAGGTGTTAGGAGTAGATGGTGATGACTTCCCGGCCGCCACCCCTGACCAGGAGGACCCTGTTCAGCCCTTCAGTCAAGACCTCAAGAAACTCCATGTCTGTAGTGATAGTTAAGGGCATACCAATCTCAACTGGACACACAAGGGACTCCAGTGCACACTACAGACAGCCCAAGAAACCAAGGTCAGTGGCAGATGGGCAGACCCCAGGATGGGCTAGGGAGCTCTAAGAGATGAGGGGGTGGCAACAGGAAAGACCAGGAGGGAAACTACCACCTCCAGAGAACAGAGATAGTCCTGGAGTTCCAGTTACTAACCCCATCCCCCTGAAACCAACAACTGGGTCACTCCCGGGAAGCGTAGTGGTTGGGTGGTCTCTGACCAAGAAGCCTGAGGAAACATCTCCCTAATCTGCCACCGTGGTCCCAGTGGCTGCCCGACAAGACCCCAGAGATACCTTGGCACCCACAAACTGTCAAGGCTGTGGCCAACACTTGTTCCCCTTGATATGCCTACTGGGGGAAACAGCCCAGGGAGCCTGCTGAGAGGACACCCATCCAGGCAGAGAGTCTCAGCACTGTCTCTGAGGACTGCTCTGCTTGTGGGAGGGAGGCCACTGAGACCAAGAGTGGGTAGGTTCAGTTTTTCCTGTGTGGGTTTACTGTTCTATTCAGGAAGGCTTAGGGCAAGACTGCACTTGCTAGGCATCCGGGGAACCCAGTTTGTGTCCTATGAACCAGGCCCATCACCCAGGGACACACCAGATGGATTTGCCACTGCCTCTCATCCTGGGATGGGGCTGTGGCCCCCGTGGAGTGCTTCCTAGCATGCCGGTGCTCAGTCCCGACACCACAAGAAAGGGCCTGTCACTCTCCTCAGGAGCTTAAATGCAACATTGTTTCTCCAAATGCTAGAAGGACCCAGCCAGCCCTTCAGTCTGTTCAGACTCTGCAGCACTTGCCTTCCTGTCTTATCCAAGGTCCCCAGGGCAATGCACAGTACACAACGGGCAGAAAAGCATGCTCTGGTACTGAGAGGCTCAGGGGGACCTCTGTGTCCCTCAGTTCGCAGGAGCAGAGGCTCTGAGAACAAGGGGACCCAGGTCTGACAGTGCTGTGGCTGTAATACTGTTCACCAACCCCGCCCCCCAGCAGGAAACACTGGAAAGGATACAGTTCTCATCCCCCTGACGATTTTTCGGAGGGCCTGGCATATTCAGCAGGACCAGCTGTGCATCCTGGGACTTGTTGAGGACCACACCATTGAGCTTCACAGCTGTGTGCATCCTCCTGACGTTGGACTGGTCCCTGGGAGAAGGGTGGTACAGCGGGCAGCACAGTGGGCTTGAGGCTTGCAGCCTACCTAGCCCTCCCATTTTGTTCATGTACGCTAGGAAGGGCTCAGCGGATCATCTGAGGTCAGGTATGGGGCGACTTACTTAGCAGTAGAAAGCGTTTGGCTCTAGATACTTCAGAACAGCGCATCGCTAAACTGCTAAGCTTCTAGGGACAGTAAAGTAACGCAGGTAAACTACAATGCATTCAGTCAGCTGCGCTTGCGAAGCAGCCATCGGTACAGGCAGAGACAGGGTATGGGGCACAGCGGCTGTCTGGGCAGATGTGGGAACTGGCCTGCTTCTTAGGGCAGGGGCTACAACTGCTGAATTCCTGGCATCCTCCTGACCCCACATCTGTTGAACTGAGTACACAGCACTGAGGTCTAGGGAGGTCTGCCAAAGTCACGACATCACCACCCACGGACCCTCAGGGTCTGTGCTGCAGCCGGGATTTAGCAGAGAACTGGGTTTGGGCTCAGGCACCCCTCTTTCCTGCCCTTGCCAAGCTGCGACTAAGAACTAAGCTTCTACCACTGTGTGGTTCGGATACTTGTCTGTAACCACTGGAGCAAGCAGAGCATCACTGATCCCTACACCATGGTGCCCTGCTGCTATATGGGGTTCTGGACTCCTCAATGCCCCAGGTCCTAGGGATCACAGCCACGTAAGTGTGAGGATATTAGCCTTCATCCCCTCTCTAGAGGACTCTATCAACAGAATGTAGAACCAATGTTTAGGAAGCTTCCTTGGGAAACTGCCACAGAGCACTTCCTGTCCCTATGAATCTGCATTTTTATCTGTTTTGGGACATCTGGCACATCCCTGGGCTCAGGGCATAGGGCAGACTCTGTGGCCAGCCTGCTCATCTGCCCATGCAGTCTTGATTGCAGCCCTTCTGAATAGAGGCATCTCTGCCTCAGATACAGGGACAGGCAGATGAAGCTGCCATTTGAGGGTCATAGAGAGGTCCAGGATCACACCCACTGATCAACTCGACTCTAAGCCAAATATATCAGCTTGTAACTGCCATTCTTCCAGGAAGAAAACAGTCATGGGCCCTTTATCTTCTCTCTTCAGTTTAATTTGATAAAATTACAGGCCAGTCTCTGTGGCACCATCCAGGCCTCTCATTACAGGAACCCTGGATTCACTGCATGGAAAGGGCACAATTACTGTGTTTGGTCCAACAGCAGTTCCCAAACTGCATGAAATACAAGAGCCCAGGGGTGAGAGACTACGGCAGCCACATGAAAGCTGAGTGTCAGTTCTGGGTCTGACCTGCTGGAGCTAGAGACACCAGAGGGTTCGGGAAAGGCCCTTGAGTTCTGAAAGCTACCTGAATCCCATCTCAGCTCCCAGTAACACAGCAGAGTTAATCAGTAGAATGTCTTGTTCAAATGAACTTTCTAGATAGTGTCCAGACCTGGGAGTTAAGTCTACACAGCAGTCTTGGCAGCAGGAGGTAAAGTCACATGTCCTTGGCACGCTGTCAGCAGAGATGCCCAAGACCATCCAAAATAGAAAACACATGCACTCAAATGTCTACAGACGCTAAGAGGTGCATACAGACACACACATGCAGGTAGGTACACCAGTGTGTGCACAAACACAAATGTACTCAGACCAGCACACATGCATGAGCTTTAACTGGTGCACACATGTTCCAGCAGGTGTACACATTTTCTAACTGGTACACACATGCACTCTAACCAACACACGTCCACAGCCGTATAGGTTCCAGGGACACTGTGAAAGAAAACACATCCCTTGCTAGACTAAACAGGAAATGGGCCTGATCTTTCAACTTCTTCCTGACCCTGGCTGAGTAAGGCAACCCTAGATCCTGAAAGGTAAGTAATTACCCCACCCAGATTCCCTGTGTGTGCAGGCATCTATATGTACGTAAAGGCACGTGTGTGCAAGAGGTGTGGAATCAAACCCTGCTGCTATGTGATTATGTGTTTTAATAAACTATGGAGGTGGGGAGCTTTTGGATTTCCAGAGAGCAGAAAGCCTGGGGTGTCTCAGCTTCTCAAGATTCCCTCAGTGTTTGAGTATAACTAAGGGCTCTTTACCAGTACTGTGCACACTACCTGCTTGTCAGGGACAACAACTCAGAACGACTGACGTGAGGCAGGACGGGAACAGGGACAACAGAGGTGAAAGGACCAGAGCGACCCCAGCCTATGTCTTCCTAGAATGCTCCCACCCAGAGGTTTGGCAGCTGGACCCTCAGATCCCCGCCTCGGACTCCTGGCCCTGACGTCCAAATCCAAGAGCTCACACACAGGTAGTCTGATCACACAGAACTGATCTGCATCCCCTTCTCGCTGGAGAGGAAGGAATGGGAGCCTCCTGAATGGATGGTGAGCTAAGAAAGCAATTTTGTCTTAACTGAGTAGATTCTGGAGGGGTGTGGGTGAAGCCGCTCACTGCTGCAGGAAGCACACACCTAGCCTCCTTCAGAGCAGCACAGACCCAGCCCTCCGACACTATCTTTGGTGTCTCTTAGGGAACGACATCTGGGCGTGTGCCCTGAGCGGCTCTGAGAGGAGGCAGTGAGGTCAAACAGGGCTCTACATGCACAGGGCTGTCTACACGCACGCAGGCATGCAAGGCAACTCAGTCTACAAGGCTAAAAACGAAGGTGCACTTACAGGTTTCCCCACTCTCTACATGGAAGAGAACACAAAGAGCAGGTTACTCCAGCAGAGGATTCCACACGGTTGAGTTAATTCAAGTAATGGTGGCCATGCTAAGCTGGTAAAATGGCTGACCATGGTACGTCAACGGATTCTCACCTCACAGGACCCCAAAGCCCTCTTTCTCTCCCTAGGAACTTAGAGCTTTAGAATCATCCCACCATGAAGAGCCGGTCAAAGGGGCCCCTGGCTTGCTTTTGGGCTTGGGGACTATGTCAATGGAACTTAACTAAACCTGTCATAATGGCATCCCCACAACTGTGACAGCCACAAGGACCTCAGTCTTAAGGTTCTCAAGTCAGCCAAAATGATGGGGGCCTAGACTTTTGTGGGTCTGGAGCTCCACCTATCCAAGGGGAATAAGCCCCTCTCTCCAAGCAGAGGGAAGCCATTAGCAGTAGGAGAGTACAGTTCCCAGCCAAGTCCCCTTGTGACCTGACTCACTGGCGCTGACAGCATAGCCTTGGGCTGGTCCCAGTTCTCTGCAGGCCTGTGGGCCTGTGGTCTGCCCTTACTGTGCACTGGCCCAACCCACACAGAAACTCACGGCTTGAGGCTGAAGAGGTCTTTGAAGCCTGATGCACTGGTGTCCTTGTTCCTGTGTTTCTCTGCGATGAGCTTCTCTTTTGTCCACGTCATCTGCACTTTGTCGGGCGTTGGTGGGGCTTGGGTTCTAGCAGCTGCTGTGGTATGGGATGCTGTGTTCCTGTCGTGAATCAGTTGGGCCTGGAGAGGGAACAGAAGACTGCTCTTGAAAGCTACCCTGGAGGGAACCTGACCAGCGAGACCAATAAACCAAGAGGACTCATGTGTAACTGGCTAGGACCCCTCAACCACTGGACAGCAGCTCTACAGAGGCCCCTGAGCTGGCCTCACCTCACAACAGCCTCCCTATCTCTTGTACTACCAGATGGGCTTCTGGTTCCCTCCACCTCTTCTTACCTCACTTCCCTGCCTTAAAAGCAGAAAAAAGGATCTAGGACTCTGCTGAGTTAAAGGAACACCGGTGCCATAGACTCCTTACATGGTGTAGCCCCTGACCTCTCATTCATCAACCCTGACCAGCAGACACACCGTGGTGTATCACTATAGTAGCTTCCATCTCAGGGAGGAGCTTGCTTCAGCCCCTCTGGCTTTCCCTAGGGAAGCTGGGCCTGCCAGGCTCACAGAGGCTTTGGAGGGTCATACCAGGGAGGTCATGCCTGGGAGGATGAACAAGCAGAGTGCCTACCTAACAGCCCCATCCAGTGGCTTAGGCACCAAGGAAGGAGGGTGACTATTTAAAGATCTCTTTGAGACCAACCTGCAACCCTAGGCCAGAGGCAGAGATCTGGACAGTTCCTCCTCTTGTCTGGGCTATGGCAGTCATCACTAATTCTCTGGATCCAGGCTGTCAACAGCCAGGGACAAAATGAAACATGGTATCTGTCTCAGAGTCACAGCTAAGGCTCAGACAGTAGAGAGGGGACTTCTAGGACTTTACTGGGGATAAAAGACTCTTAAGAGACCTTGCTCCAGTAAACAAAGTCACCCACGTGGAAGCCAAGTGGGCCAACATGAAGCTGAAGATATAGCAATCCCCACACGGAAGGCCCTCGTAGCTAGGAATTGTAAATGTCCCCACATGACAAGGGGAGCCTGCAACAAGAGGTGGCCACTTATCTTCTTCATACTTGACAATGTGAAGGAGTCACTGGCTGATGAGGACACATGCCCTCTGTAGGGCCCAGACAAGTGAGTCCGGCTGGGTGAGGAACTGCACCTGCCTAACCCTCACGGCCTCAGCCAGTATGGGCAAGGACTCACTGCCTGCTTCCCTGCAGAGCCCAAGCCAGGGTGGGTCAAAGTCTACTGGGGATCACTACTCATCCTGTGCCATTCAGTCCTGTCTGTTCAGCAGGGGTCATCGTGGGGCCTCCACGATGGAGACCTTGGGCTAACTCAACTACATCTGAACTTCATGGTCCCTCAGTGCTCTCACCCCCACCGTGGCCTTAACTTCCTCACAGCCTCCACAGGGAAGAAGAGTCTGTTGGTTACCCACCACACTAGCAGTGCAACCGAAGGTTCCCACCCATCCTGCTGAGCTGCTTCAAACAAGCTAGTGGCTCTGTCCCACATGGAGGCACATCTCCGCTGAAGTCAGACTCCTGAATGTCATCCCCTACCCCAAACCCTCCTTGATCTGAGTTTAGGAATTCTCAAAGTTAAAGATGCCACTTAATCCAGTATTTTTTGTCCTGGCTGAGGCCAGAACAGAGAGGTTACCACTGGGACTCCCTGCAGTCCACAGGGACAGTGACAGAAACGAAGCCCCCAAGTCTTCCCAGACAGTATTGGATGGAGCCAGCTGGCAGGCATCCATGCTGCAGACTCTTCCACAGATACAGAGGGCATCCTATCTGGGTCCTATCTCCTGTCTCCTATGTCCCCAACTCTCCTAAGAATGTGGGGTGATCACTGCTCTGATCCTAGCTGTTAGTAACGTGATCCATGTGCTAACCATGGCCAATTCTCATGGACACTGAGGTCACAAAGTGGTGGGAGGCAGAGGGTTCTTGTGCCCCTGTGACCACATTTATCACTGAACCCCATTGAGAATCATTCCCTCCACCCACTCTGCTACTGCAAAGTCACAGGTAAGATTCTGGAGTTCATACAACAAAAGACCTATGGGCATATCCTCAAAAGACATGGATGTCATGTTCTTCACCATCTG
Source organism: Microtus pennsylvanicus (assembly GCF_037038515.1). Taxonomy (NCBI): domain Eukaryota; kingdom Metazoa; phylum Chordata; class Mammalia; order Rodentia; family Cricetidae; genus Microtus; species Microtus pennsylvanicus. The sequence goes on from NC_134584.1 coordinate 4,524,483, forward strand.
TACCTTTCCTAGGTAAGATGATCACAAAGATGCCAGCCCTCAGGGTCACACTGTGCTAACAGGTACCGGGGGCCATGCTTGCTCTTCAACACTCAATGCCAAATGCCGTGGAACTATGTCAATCCAGAGCCATATGTTGCTGGGTTGTCCTCTGCCCCATCATCAGCACAGATTCCCACTCTGGGGCCACATGGCGCTACCCTAGCTACTTTCCTCTCCCCGGTGCACATACCTCTCTCCCCCGCACAGATTCCCACTCTGGGGCCACATGGCGCTACCCTAGCTACTCTCTTCTCCCGGGAGCATATACCACTCTCTCCCACACAGATCCCCACTCTGGGGCCAGATGGCGCTACCCTAGCTACCTTTTTCTCCCTGGTGCACATACCTCTCTCTCCCGCTCATTTTTCGACAGCTGCATCTGTTTCAGCATCTGTGACCTCTGCTCCATCATGAGTGTCTTCTCATAGGTGAATGCAGAAATGTCGTTTTCAACCTACAACGTGTCAGGCCACAAAAGTAAACAATGTATACAAAACAGTGTCGTTGCCAACCAGTGACCTAACCCCCTTTGTCAAGAGACCTAAAGCAAGCAGTGGCCACACAGAGTGACACAGCACTATCCCAGAGCAGCCCGGGAAGGTGTGAGTATGTGTGACTACGGAAGGAAGCATGGAGATAGTAGCCTACCTCATCCCTACCACACAGGTGATGCTGCTACATCTCATACTGACCAAGCACACATTGCTCGGGGTTCTGGGCATGGCATTCCTGGCTTGTCTGTGGATGCTGTGGTCTCAAGGGACACACGCTCCCAAATAACTGTGTCATTTCCTGTCTCAAACAAGTTGACCCCTCACAGAATTATTAAGTCCGTAGGTAAACATACCAAACCAAGGGACAGCAGCATCTAAGCTCTTGAGGATCTTGACTGTTGGGACTCAGAATAGCCCTGTCTGTTACACCCAAACACCACAAAACTTACACTCAGGGTAGCCCCTTGTCAGCTGACTGGGTTTCCCAGTTGTAGGGCATAGACTTCTGTATTCGGAAATGGAGGTTAACTCTAGAAACCAACTCCTGGTGCAAGACTGAAACCAAGGGGTTGGGCAGCCTCATACATGTACATCACAGACATAGGTCCAGGTCAGGGTCTGGCTTCTGGTCTCCATGACTAGCCCTGGTCTGCCTCACAGGACCTTGTCTCCTTCCATGGCTCTTTTCTGGGCAGCTTCTGTTACTAAGTCGAATGATGGTTTCTGACTGCTAACAATGCTGTTTCTGTGACTTCTATGTGCAGCCAGACCGAGAGAGCCATCTACAGAGGAGGCTGCAATCAGAAGCCACAGAGAGAGTCTGCAACTCCAAATGGCTGAGAAATGTCTAAATGCGCCCAGAGCACAAAACCCAAAGCCAACCTGCACTCTGACTTACACAAAGCTCTTACAGAGGGAGGAGAACATAGCCCTGTACCACAAGGTTCCCTGGGAGCTGACAAGAAAATGCAAGAGGTCGTCAATAATGCAAGGAGATGCCAGGCCTCATCCATGATTAAAGAGACATAGCCAGAGGCAGGCAGTTTGCAAGCTTTGCAGCCCTAGACCTGTGACTTCTCCATGGGACCACAGAGGGTACTGGCTCTCTCTACCTAACATGGCATTCCACATGGCTATGGAAAGAGAATGGGCCCTTCTGGAATACCCTTCACCAAACGGCCTCTCTGGGACTACTTCTAACCAAATGTGACGCCCTCCCAGTTCTACTCCAGGGACCAGGCTACACAGCCATGCACAGACCACAGGGTCAACGTGCACTGGGTGTCATCCTTGATCAAATGGACCATCAGAGAGTAAGCCATCCAGACCACATAACTGAGAACATGGCATTCAGAGAAAGCAGAAGGCAATGAGGAGCAAAGGGTACACGGTTCATCCCCATGGAGCTGCTCAGTCCATAGGGACAACCTTGGGTCCTTGGGCACAGCTGGAGTAGGCATCTTAGAATTCACTTCACTCCTCAGTCATTCAGACAGTAAATTGCATCTACTGTAACCCAATCACTTTATTCTACCTGTTAGCCCCACACTCGTGACCCTATTTACCCACAGATGGACAAATCATTCTAGCCATCGAACTATAAACTCATGGACAAAACAAAGCCAATGGCTCCAGACCTCTGGGAAGGCCTCACCCCTAGGGACTGTACCCCATTGGCCTCGTCCCCCAGAGCAGCTGTCAACTAAGGATAGAGACCACACAGTAGCCTAGAGGAGCATGACACCCAAGTTCCCCTACCCACCGAGAGCATGCAGGTGGGTACGCACCATCTCCACCACCTCCACCTCGGCACTGATCCTGAGGTGGTAGAGGAACATCTGTAGGTCCTTCTTCATCTGGATGCTGTTGTCATCCACCTGGGCTACAGTGAAGATGCGCATCCGGCATTTTCGCCACACCTGGGGAAGGGAGGGGACATTTCTGCAGGAACTCAAGCAAGGCACACCCTTCACGCCGTGGTCCCTGTGTCCCTGCGGCAGACACCTTGTGCTGGCGCAGCAGGAAAGGCAGCAGCATGAGCATGCCCCCATCGTGTACGATCCACCACACGTCAATGTTCCCGTCGCTGAAGCGTTCTTGGTTCTGCGGGAACAAGTCAATGTTTTTGGCCACCAACAATGCCTGGTGTGCTGCTGTAGTGTCACGGACAGTGTCTGTGGAGAGAGGCATACATGGGTGAGATCTCAGGGTGATGGAGCTAGCTCGACTGTCACAGGCTAAGTAAGCAGGGTCCCATCAAGTCATCTACCCAGGAGGGCATTAAGGAACAACTTCCATGTCACCAGCTACTCCATGGTCTCCGGAGGGTTGTGTGCCACATTCTAGGAAAAGCCTCAAACGGAGATTGGGCTTGGGTATTAGGGGAGAAAGTATTAACGATTATAAAGTAGCCATTTGCTTTCCCAGGGACTAACAACGTGGCTAGCACATTCAGAGGTCCCAAATATATACTCTCTGGCCAGACTTGGGTGTGACAGTAACACGGCTGGGGCTATCATGGAACCTTGGTGGAAAATGGTTGCCACACCCACCCACAAAGTTCTTCCAGGAGAAAGGGTTATCTGCCTGCTTCCAGGACTCTGGCCAGCCCATGAGGACAGTATTGTGTTTCATGCCACCGAGGCCAGCTGACTGGATCAGGTGAGATGCGCCATCTCGCAGGTTGGAGGACACCACCAGTTGGCAGAAGCCTTTGGTCTTCTCTGCACCCATCAGAGATCGGATGTTCTGTGGAAGTTGTAGGGGAGTGTCACTATGTGATGTCAAGACACCTGTCAGTCACCATTGCGGTGAGGGGGGCCCTACACATATGCCACAGCCTGACGTTTAGGGATGGAGACTTTGAGGGGTGCTTGGGAGTTGCTGGCCATATGTGTGAGACATATGTGTGAGAGACAACATAAACCTGGCACTGTGAGACACAGCTGTGTGTAGGTGTCAAGGAGGGTCACTACCCTGAGATAGTGCATTAAATATGATAGTGCCTTAAAATGATCTGTCTTTACCAAACACTCATTATTACTTGGATTGGGGGTGGGGGTCATATCAGACAATGATCATTAAATGTTTTAAATGCTTCATAGTAATGGGCCAACTTTAACAGCCTCTGAGCAAATCCAGTGCTCCAGCAACAACTATCAGACAAGCCACAATGCCAGTCTCCACTTCTGATACTCTGTCAGGCATCCACCAGGACAGCTCCTCCCTCCCCAGAACAATAGAGAGGTCAATAGAAGGGTCGATAGAGGGTGGCCACTGTGACTCAGGACACACCGTTCACTAATCAACAGCCCAAGGGATGCTGTCATTACATATCTATAGTGCCGGGCCTACTAGGTCCTCTTGAGTGCAGGGTGTCAGATAGAACCTAGAGGAACAGCCCTATCAGACTTCCCATGCATGTGGAGGGTGACCTTCAGCCTCTGCACCCTCCCTTTTAGTCTAGGAAGGCCACATCGCTGTAGGCACACATTTTCCACACTTCATGCAGGCATAGGGAGGAGGCCCTCTTCACAGTCCCTGATGAGATTCAGACTTAGCACTGATGCTGTGAGAGTCAAGACTTTGGAGACCCTGTAATGAGATGAGCGTAGTTTGCATGGGAGATAGATGTGCTTGGGGAACTAGGACCGGGAGGGGTGAATGATGCTCCCAAAGAGGCCCATTATGACCATGCTATAGCCAAGATGGGGAAATGTGACATTATTTGGAAAAGATGTCCTTTCAGAATAATCCTGACTGTTCAATGGGACCCAAAATCCAGTAACAAGTCACCCTAAAAAGATAGGCAGAGAGACCTGAGGCAGAAGGCAGGCAGCTGTGTGGAGACAGAGGCAGAGGCTGAAAGGCCTGGAGCCCCAGAGCTAGAAAGGGAGGAAGTATATTTGAGCCCACCGTGCCCACACCTCAATCTTAGTCTTCACCCAGTCTGGGATTGCTCCACTGGTCACGTGACACACTTCTTCCTTTGCCTGATTTCAGGGGCCTATGTCAGCCCCACAGTGCCCTGCACTAGAGCTCCACATGGTTCCCCAGCACCCCCTCCTTCCTCCCTTACTTCCTGTTCATCTTTACCACCCATCCAGGGCAGACCAGGCTCACACAGACATGTTCCACTTATAGAATTCTGCGTAATTCGGGAACAATCTAAACACACTGTCCTAAAAGGGGAACATGCCAGCGAGTGGGAGGCAGCCCAGGCAGGAGGGACACAGCTGCTCCTAAGCAGGAAGGAAAAAACAGTGCCCAGGATGGGGGTTTCACAGGAGAAGTACTACGGAGGCTGACTCAGCACAATGGCACTTGGCAGGGGCATTCTGTTGTCCTTCAGGCTGAAGCAGGCTAAAGGTCACAGCAGAGACCAGGATTTCACAGGGCACCCAAACACCACTGCCCTGGCTTTGTGATGCCTGTATCCCTGACACTGGATGCAACACTGCTTTCCCCATGCTACAGACTCGAGGAGCTGGAGCTGGGTCTTTTCACCTTACTGCTAAAGAAGCTCCTGCCTAGCCTAATGAAAGCTGTAAAGGCCAGAGCCCCGAGTAGGCAAGCACCTAGCCCAGGTCGGCACTGTAACAGACAAGTCAGGGTGACTGTGGGCAGGGAGACCGTACAGGAGAAGATGGGACCTCAGTTAGGGAAGGATAGACTCAAACTCTTGAGCCTTCTCACACAATTGGTGAGGTAGAAGGGAAAGTAACATTAATTCTGATAAGGAGAAACCATGTAAACAAGTTTCTTACACAAGCTTTGATGATTTATAAAAAGGCTTTCCCAAAATGTCCTTATTTTTATACTACCAACAACAGTCTGATTGGAGGATAGGGATCCATCAGAAAAGTGAATCAGGGCCCAGATACTGACATGCAGACAGATGGACCCTTGGGCAGCTTTTTCTTGTTTTTGCTGATCAATAGAAATGATTAATTCCAAAGCTAAAGCCTTTCTCATAACCTTCTGCTTAAAAGCACTTAGAGACTAAAATCATCCACCCAGGCATTAGGGATGGCTCAGTGGCTGAGCACCTGTCTAACATGTATGGGGGCCTAGGTTCCCCACCCCCACCCCAGCACTGCAAAAAAAAAAAAAAACACAAGAGAATCAGACTGTTAGACATAAGTGAGAAAGCTAAGGGTGCGTCTCATGTCTTATCAGGATGGAGATTGAAAGTGGGGTCCGAGGATCCTTTGCAGCCATCACTTCCACACAAATACCTTTTCCCATTCATTGCCAGTGAGACCAGATAACAGGAGCCCATGCACACCCTTATGCCCAACTGGTAGTCTCAATTCCAGGGATTTCCTCCTCAGTGCATGACAGTGCATATAGCAGACACTGGACTCTCTGTGCCCGCGAGTTATCACAGAATAAAAGCAAGAGCACCTCCAAGACAGAGCTACCTCCTTCCCCATAACAGGATGCTTCTCGGACCAGCTGCAGGTTAGTTACTAGCAGACACGACAGAACACGGTCCATTCTAAAAGACGAGAGCTACCATGCTTCAATTCCCGAGAGAACACATCCATCCTTAAGAATGATAGCTACAATGTTTCAATTCACAAGACAACACCGGCCCTCCTTAATGACAATAGCTACAATGTTTCAATTCACAAGATAGAACCCATCCATCCCTAAGGACAATAGCTACAATGTTTCAATTCACAAGATAGAACCCATCCATCCCTAAGGACAATAGCTACAATGTTTCAATTCATGGGTTTACAGTCAACAGGTGCCAGTGTTTGGATCCAAGGAGACACACGCTGATGGACAACTGCTGGCCTCTTTGGAGGGGCAAGAGGATCCATGGTTTTCCTGTCCTCCTTGAACTTGCTGAATCTGACTGACCTGAAAAGCTGCCTGGGTAAGCAATGCCATCACTGAAAAGGCCACGAGATTGTCACTACAAACCAGGGTCACCAACAGCCATTCCCACCCATGCTCACAATCATACCTCTTACACCTGGCACAGCCTAAACTCAGAAATTAGGCTGCAGCTTACAGACACTCAGGCGGCAGGAAGCCTGAATGTACAAGCAAGACCAGATATGGACAGCCATTAGAGAAAAGCTGATCACCTCTCCCCCTCCAGAGAAGAGGGTGATACCCAGACATGGCAGCCATGATGGAACCCTGGGTCAGGCCCACAAAATGGAGAGAGGAGTAAAAAGGTTTCTGATAATCTGGGAAGCTGGACACTGGAGGTGGACAATCAAAGGGTTCTAGATAGATGACAGAATAGGATGTCACAGGAAAGGGGAGGGAGGTGACAGCACCCTGGTCTTATGGGGACAGCGGAGGCTAGAGGTAGACATTAGGGGACTGATGATTCTACTTGCTCGCCTCTGCTTAGGCTGAAGATTTCCTGTCTCAAGTCTGAAAGCAGAGAAATGCAAAAGCATGCATAGGATCCCGGGAGTTACACAGACACCAAACTGTGGGCAGCGGGCTACAGAGATGGCACCAGTATGTCCGCAGGAGCAGGTTCTAGTCACTCTCCCCCTCATTCACAGGATCAGGACATCTGCAGCACACTGCCTCATTTACCCACCGTCTCTACATACTAGAAGGAGCTGGGGTGCATGGGAGCGCAGCTATAACAAGCACCAGGAGCAAAGTACCAAGACTAGGCACGGGGGCCCATAGTGCCTGAGTTCTACAGCATGCTGAGTGGAGCTGTCCCTACTCCTCTCTGTCCCAGGAGACCACATACCTCCCTTTCTTCAAGTCTTACTCCTGACCATTTCAGACTCGGCAGCCACCTTGACAGGTACAAGTGACAGCACATGGCTCCTAAACCTCGAGATGCAGGACACGGCTCAGCCCTTCCTAGGTAGCTGGAACCCTCACATCATTCATGACACTCCCCTTGCCCACCTCTTCAGCCCTCTGGGCCTCCACATGCTTGTCTAAGAAGGTGCCCTCTAACACAGAACCCACGATGGTCAGGCCCTTGCCAGCCTTCAGCTGCGAGGTGAAGGACAGCAGGCGGGGGTGCTTCACACACTGCTCAGAATCCAGGTTCAGCATCACCAGCACCTGGGGCCTGTGGTAGGGTAAGCAAGGACAGGAGTTACAATGGCAACGCACAGCCCGGGTTCCAGTGCTCACCAAACCAGATGGGATAGAGATGGGAAGGACAGGAGAGACGGGTACAGGCCCTGTGTCGAAGGCTACTGGTGTCCCAGCTAAGGGTGCTCAGTTGGGCCTTACGGCAAACGAAACGCTCTTAGAGGAGTGTGCCTCCGATCCATACTGGCTATTCTCCCATTCTTAGACAGTGCTGCCCTGCCAGATCTCTCCCCAGGGCCAACAGCATTAACCATGAACAGGTTAGGGTCTTTGCTCTGTTCTGCTGTCTATTCTATGGCTGTAGGATGTACTCACCTCCAGTTCTTGGTATGTGGGGGCCCATGTTCCACACGCAGAAGGGCATAGCGGGCAGCATTCAGTGACAGGCCCCTGATGCCGTCACCCCACTCCTTTTCAGCCCTGTGTGGGTAGAGAAAAGGGTCATCTTGTCCCTGTAACACTCTAAGAATGTTTGCCTGGCTGGGGTATTCACAGTTTCTGTAAACCTGAGACATGAAGGGGCTTCCCAACACAGGCAGGGGCTACTGGGTAGCATGGAACGGTATGAGCAGCAGGACTTCCTCTGTGGCACTGACCACCAGGGACAGAGGGAAGAATGAGGGTAAGACCATAACTTGGGAGCCCTGCACCAGACTGGTCTCAAGGCCCAGAGTAGGGGCAGAACAGTCAGGGAAGGACAAAGGAAACTCTGTGGGAATAGAACTCTGACATGTAGCTCCTGATACATGCCACCCTTGTCCAGAGTGTGTGCATGTGTGTACAAGCTTACAATGGGTGTCACACATCAGTGCTGTGGTTGACAGAGTGCAAAATTCCTTAAACAGACTGTAACAGTCACAGCTGCTATATGCAGCCATAGATGTACCCACTGATAAAGTAGAACGTTAAAAATGTGTGACGTGGGCTGGAGAGATGGCTCAGTGGTTAAGAGCACTGTCTGCTCTTCTAGAGGTCCTGAGTTCAATTCCCAGCAACCACAGGGTGGCTCACAACCATCTGTAATGAGATATGGCGCCCTCTTCTGGCGTGCGGGCATACATGGAGGCAGAATGTTGTATACATAATAAATAACAAATCATATATATATATAATGTGACGTTAAAAAAAAAACAGGAAACAAAATGAAACAAAAAACCGGGAGCACAATGGCTCCTGGGCAGGAAATCGGCGTATACCTGAGCAAGTCAGCCTGGCTGGGGTCAGAGGATGACACAGTACCCCCCAAATTTCACAGGGTGTCTAACCTCTGAGACCTCATCAACAGCACCCAGATTCGCGCCCCCAGGCCGGGCGCAGGTCAAGCCCTGGTTCCGTGTGAGCCTGAGGAGTGTGGGGAAGTCACAGCCGTGCGAGAGGCTGCCACTCACCCGCGGTATTCGATGTACTTGTAGATGCAGCCAGCGATGAGCATGGCGAAGAGGGCGTAGTACCAGGAGCAGATGAACATCAGGGCAAGGCAGAGGCTCATCCCGAGGAAGGAGAGGGTCCTAATGAACAGGAAGCTCAGACCAGGCCAGTACAGCCCCTAACTGGCACCTGAAACTGCTTCACAAACCGCACCTTCCCCATCATGAAAGCCTCCCTTGTAACAGCACATCAGCCTCAACCCCTGGCAGTCAGGCCTGTCACTCAGCCATCCCTGAAATATGAAATTCCTTCTAGGCACCCTGCTGTGGCCCAGGATTGTGGCAACTTGAGGACAGCAGATGCCTGTTTACCTCCTGAGATGGACAAGACACCCCAGCCAATGCAGAACACAGAACGGGCTCTATGCACCCCATCCCAAAGCAGACTGGCAGTCCTAAGATCTTCACACTTCCGATTGATCAGAATGATACAAGAATCCCACGTGTGCGCAGGAGTGTAAGTACGAGTCAGACCTTCCTTACAGTTCAGAGACCAGCACAGGACCATTACCTCAAGGAATTCTTTCCACAAAAATAGTTTTAAGCCCAGCAACAGGGGGGCCCTCCAGAACAGATTGCATGTGCTCAGGTTTGTGGGTCCCTCAGGGCATCCATGCAGAAGGCCTTACCAGTGGTAGAACTTGAAACGTGGGCGCCAGTTGGGTGTGCGCAGCAGGGTCTGGACAGCACAGGCCAGATTCACGAACATGTAGCACATGAGGAAGAACCTAGAGCGGAAGGCCCAGTAAGTCGGCTGCCCCCCACAAAGCAGTACTGTGGTATCCAGCCAGGGCCCCACCACACACTGCTCATCATCTTCCAGGGAGACCTTCCCTGTTCACACACTGGTGCCTCCTCTATGGGCCTCCACACAGCAGCTGAGAAACAGGTCCCATCCTACTGTCCCTGGCCAAACACCACAAAAGTAGCCACTGCCCCTACCACAGCAGCTCTCTGTAAAACCATGTTGGCCTCAGCTGGACCAACAGCTGTGTACCCAGAGCACAACCACCTGGCCTTCTGTGCCTGCCTTGTATGTTTATTCCTGACCCTGTGTCCACACAGGAAGGGACAGTAGCCAAGCCCTCACACTCTCCACCCTGGTGTCCTTTAGGTTACTCACATGGACAGGATGGGGGCCACACTGTCCAGGGAAGCGATGAGAATGCCCGTCTCACAGATGAGGGCCGTGAGCAGCAGGGCCCACGTGGGCTCCCCATTGGCCTTTCCATGGCCAAATACCTGCAGTATGGAGAGAGAGGTAGGTGGGCTGGGGCAAGAGAACACCCAACCACGGGTGAGCGGAACAAGTGGACAAGGCAGTGTCCTTGACAAGTGAGGTGTTCGAGACTTTCAAGCAAACCTAGCTTTCGTCACATGTCACTATGCTGTATGAAGCCAGGCCCAAAAGTAAACTAAACAGCCACACAGACAGGCTCAGGGGACAGCTCTGCCACACCTGGACTTCCATGCTTGCTTGTTGGTTTTCTTTTTTGTTTGGTTTTGTTTTCTATCTTCAGATCACGTCTGTGTGGTCAGTGGCCTCACTGGAACTCTACAGCCTCCAGAATTTTTGGAAAACAACTTCTTTTGGTTTAAGTTATTGGGTTATGATGCTTTGAGATATCATAATCCCAGGAATCTCATTACATCCTGCACCTCTAGGTTCACTCCAGTAACTGCAGTCCCAGCTACAGATGCCAGGTTCAGGGATACCAATCCTGGTTAAGTTCAGTGGGACCGTCCTTGGCACAGCCTCAACAGGGTCACGTGGACAAACATGGCCCACCAGAAAAAGGCTTTAGAGTGCTCGGTGGCCTCTGCCCTGCACCCTCAGCCCAGTAGCTAGTGTGAGAGATGACCAGTGTAGAGTCCAAAGGCAGGACCAATGTCCCCCTGTCTTCATTCCATAGGTTCAGCTCTGCAGGATGGACTCTTAGGGACCCTACATACTCAAACATGGCCTTTCAAGGCTCTTCTCAGGGCAGCCAGCACCATCTGCCGCAGCTCACCTGCAGGAAAGGGATGATGCCATCGCGGGCGATGGCCTGCAGCAGGCGGGGGGCCCCAGTCAGGCTCTGTAGGCCAGCACCACAGGTGGAGAAGAAGGAGCCAATGACGATGACCCAGGGGGATGGCCAGGCCAGCATGCCAATGACCAGGTTCCCTTGCAGGGCCTCCCCAAACCTACGGGTGAGCAGGGAAGGGGGTCAGTAGAACTTCCAGAAAGTGATCTGAAGACAGAAAAAAAAATATCTGTCTTCTATTTGAGTGTGAACCTCTGGGCTCAGGGAGAAGGGAGGTAAAAAACCCAACCCAGGTAGGAGGACCCAACCAGCTTGGCAGCTTCCCTCGGAAGGGGATTTGGGGGTCTGACACCATTCTGCTGGAATCCTCTCAGAACAGAAAGCCCTGGCTTACGCCAAGATGGTGTTGGCCATTGCCACTTCTGCAGCGGTCATATTTAGGTCTGGGGGTACAGTTTGTAAGACCCCCTGAAGCCCTGAGATTCTGACAAACTTGTACCATAAGAAGGAAGGGTCCACCATAGTCTATACTAAAGTCCCACTGACCCAGCAGCGGGGCTGGGGTCTCTGGGTCCCATCTCTCTCATTCTCACACCCCTGTCTACTCCTCATCTCCAGCTTCATCAGGCCTCAACTTTTCTGAGTAGTCTTTAGGCTCCAGGCTCAAGGGGCTGACACACAATGCTTTAGTCAGGCAAGAGGCAGCGTGACTGGTTAAGTAAGAGCTTTTAGCTCACACACAATTGTGAGGCCAAGGGTAACTGAGTTTCAAAGCTGAAGTCTCTCTCAGGAAAGACAATATACCAATTAGAGTCAGTTCATGTAGTAAAAAACCAACATACTTATCTCGCAAGACCACACCCTCGATGCAGGCCCCAAATAGCACTATGCAGGAAAGATCTGAGCTGAAGTCAAGGAGTGGTCAGTCCCAGGCCAAGCTCCAGATAGATGCATACTGGCCAGTGGGCCCTATCCCATGGGGCTGAACCCAGGATGACTTAGTGGTAAGATATCCCCATACCCTGTCCCCACAGTTGTAATCTCACACCTCCATAGTCCTTTGGACACTGTCCTCTCTAAAGAGAAGGCAACCTCAGGGTACTCAAAAAGTGCTTGGTTGGTGGCCAGACCACCCTGCTGGGAGGACACTGGGCTCCTGTAATGTCAGTTTCACAAAAGCAACTGTGGTCAGTGTTCATGCCACATACCACACTACACCCAACCCAGGCTGTATAACTAGTGTCCCAGACCAATCCAATGGTGTTCTGTATTTTTTTTCCTTTGATATTACTGGATATATGATGCCAGAGCCTTGTGCATGTTAGATAAGCACTCTACCACTGAATTATAACCCTTAGTTCTTACTTGGGATTTTGGAGGGACATGTGCCAAATACGATCGCAAGAGAACAGGAATCCGGGTGCCATGTTTTAGTACGGCACATCACATAGGGCTGCCAGAGCTACAAGCAGGGCAGCCTGTGGTCAGGCCATAAACCTAGAAAGTGCACCACAGATGGGTACAATGAGAATGTGAGTGAAGGGCTTGAACAAGGGCAGCAGGACCCCTTTAAGGATACAAATGAAAGACGTGGTCACGATGGCCAGAATGGTTCCTGTTGGGATGGACTTCTGGGCGTCTTTGAGGTCCCCAGAGCGGTTGGATCCTGCCATGATCCCTGCAGAACAGACAGGAGTGACAGTGACTGAAAACCTAGAGGACATCGCCCACAGCACAACTCATCTGTAGGTCAGGAAAGACCGGCCAGTATCACCACTGCTTGCTGGGAAGATGGTCCCTGAGGACCGAAAGACAGAGAGACGTACACACAGAGAGTAGAAAACAGACTGACCAAGAGACAGAGACAGCAACAGCCATAAAGACAGAGTCAAAGGAAGATATTCATGGGGGAATACACAGAGAAACAGACACAGAGGCAAGAGAAGCAGGGGAGGCAGGGAGGCGGGGAGCCTCACCTGTTACTGAGGGGAAGTAGATGCCAACTAGCATGGTGAAGTAGGTCATGATGTCCGTGAGGACGTATGGCAATGCACCAGGCCGGCTCTCCTCAGACACGGGTACTGAGGACACGCCCTTCTTTTCCACAAATGCCCCCTTGTCTGAATATGTGCTCCACAGGTTGTCTGTAAGGAGAACAAGCTGGAGTAGTAGACCTCCAAACAGAATCCTTCCACCTTCTGCTGGGAATGCTCACCTGGACTGTGTGCCCAGCCTCACCACTGACAACCGCAGGTGGTTCTCACTCTTCCGTGGCTCTGATTTCAATCAAAGATACTCAGCTTGCAAGGACCAAGGGCAAGAAGCTACTCCCCCCCTCAACCCACCAACCTCAACACAAGGTTTCACACTAGGGGATCCCTGCACACAGCACCTACATGCTCTCAAACAGCTAGCTGCCCACAGTCTTAATGCCCTCCCTGCTGGGCACCCACCAGCATGGCAGCAACACAAAGCTGTAATCGTATTAGTTCTTCCAATAATCCAAGAAACTTGGCCGCCTTCACTCTCCACTGGCCCAACGCAGTTTTGCACCAACTGTGAACACCCCATAGGGACCTCTCCACAACTGGCCTTCCATCCCCGTGCACTTGATGCTTCCCTTGAGATCGCTTGGGAGTCGCTTCCTCCAGAGGGCTTACCTCAGAGATTCCAGGAGGCCCTGTGAGTGAGGGATCCCTGTGCTCCTCACCCCTCAACCCAGACAACCCTCAGCTGCCTATTGACATCACACCATTCCACTGGGGAGCACACAGAACCACAACCTCACAGAGGGCAGATACTAGGACCAAGTGTTCAGGCTCTCCAGGAACAGTTCCTTCACACCAAGATGAAACTGCCCCCTATTTGTTATCCCAGCATGTGGAAGGGGATGACAGGGATGGTACCAGTCCATCCTTGTCACCAGGGTTCTAGGCCAATCATGGATACATTGCAATTTCCAGGCCATGCTGGGCTGTAAAGTGAGTATTTATCTCAAACAAAGATTGAGTGCCTGGCCTTACCCAGCTGGTTTGTAGCAGCTGAAGGAGGTCATTCCAGACTAGAGTTTGGCTGGACAGGACTCCAAGGATTTGTCTAAGCAAGAGGAACCAGGGCCCTAAGCGTAGTCCCCAGTAACCCACGGCAGTGGTCACAGCCTTCCCCACCAGACTTACCCAGGAAGACACCACTGGCCACACCAGGGATGCCCTGGATCTCAGTGACATTATTCTGTATAAAGTACTCATCACAGGTGGCACTCAGGCTAGAGCCATTGCAGAAGAGGCGCCAGAGTGCAGTGGTCACTGTGCCATTGCTGACAACCTGCGTTTTGGCACAGGTCTCAAAGCTGCGTTTTGCCAGAGTGCGGTTCCCAAGTAGACAGACCCTGGAGCAGGGAGAGGATAGAACTTGATTTCACCACTCTGCTTGGCAGACTCAGTGGGAGGCTCAACGCCTCCCATGTTACTGCAGGGGCCACATGTCAGGAGCAAGCATCAAGCCGGATTCCAACAGTTTAGGGACTGATCTCTCATACAAGCCCTCAACTGATCAGGGCTGCCTTCCTCCTGCCTGGGGCAACTCTTTCTAGAAGGAAGGTGGTCATATCCTCCACAAAGATGGCAAGCCCACAGCTCTGGGGGTTTCATTGCATCTTGGGCTCCTGTCTTCCCTATCAAGGACCATGGCAGCTTTGGTCAGTCCACGCCCAAACAACCACCTCACCCCTGGCTTGGTTCACACTCACTCGCTTGCTTGCTATTACCCTGGTCACCTTGGTTAAACCTCCTCAATTCCACAAGAGGGCAAGAGCCAGCCCATCGGAGGGGTTAAACCTCCTCAATTCCACAAGAGGGCAAGAGCCAGCCCATCGGAGGGGTTTCTATGAAGATGAGGAAGCCAGGTCTCATGGGATAAGGATAGGCCACACTGGAAAAACCACTGTGGGGGTTTGAATGAGAATGTCTCCCATAGGTTCAGACATTTAACACTTGGTCCCCAGTTGGTGGCGCTGTCTGGGGAGGCTCAGGAAGTTATGTTATTGGGGACAGACTTTGAGAGTTCATAGTCCTACCCCACTTTCAGTTCACGCTCTCTGTGTCATGTTTGTGGCTGAAGATGGGATCTGTTTCCTATTCTCCATGCTATGTCTTCGTGCCAGGATGGACTCTTATCCGTCTAGAACCATAGGCCAAAATAAACTCTTCCAGAGGTTGTTTGTAATCTTGATGCTTTTCACAGCAACCTAAAAAGGACTAATGCATTATTTCCAGAGGGCCACTGGCTACCCTGAGGTGTGGGGACAACCTTCATTAGCTTCCTGTCCTCATAGATGCACCCAGAGCCAGCTGCATGGGCACTGTTACCATCCCGTACTCCAAAGTTTCTCAAAACCACACTGAAGCCCAGGAACAAGTGACTATCAAGGCCACCTCCATGCTCTTGCTTAGAAAAGAACTGAGGGTCTGAAAGAAGAGGAAACCAGGAGATCCAGACCCAGCCCCTGGAGAAACATTACAAGATGAACCCAGCATTAGATCAAGGCCGCCCTGCACAGCCTGGGACTCACGGGATGTCAGGTGGGGCGAAGGCTGTCTTGATGACCCCAGCATAGATGGCCATGATGGAAAGCACAACACAGGCTAAGAAGACCAGCGCCAGTTTGTTGACGTATTTGACGCCCACGAAGACCACGACTGCCATCAGTGCCAGCGCACAGCTGCCATACACACGCATGTTGTTCAGCAGCGCCGCCGCCTCGCCGTCTGCTGACTCTGCCTGGAAGACGGCTGCACTTGGAGAGATGTAGGTCTGCGGGAATAAGGCAGGTCAGCGAAGGAGGAGGTCCTGGCCAGGGACTCGTCCAGCCTTGACCTCACACCTTGACTCCTTCCCTGACACCACTAGCAAAGAAAGCCTGTCAGGACTGAGGGCACTGGGAGTACTGAGACAGTGTTTCACCCAAGATGGACTCAGGGTGCCAGCCCGCAGTCATTCCCTGTCCAGTTCCCTCAAACTGCCAGAGCCAGATGAAAACCAGCAGTCTAGGAAGTTGGCCACCTTCTTAGTGGCAGACCTGACTTGGTCAGGTTACTCATAGGCAGGGGTGAAAACCCCTGTAGGGAGGAGTCAGGGACTCCTGACAACAGCCTCAGCAGAACCCAGGGCATCTCCTCTGTCTTCACTAATGCCAGCCGACTGCTGAGCACACTCTCCAGAGAGCCAGCAAGTAGCTACTGTGTCCTTCAAGCTGCTCTACCTTAGAGACCAACCAGACCCTAGGAATGGACATGACAATCTAGAGCATCCCCCTTCATCTGCAACCCAGGACCTATAGGGGAACATGGACTCCTAGGTCCCAGCCCAGACTCCCCAAACTTGAATATATCAGGAAGCCTTTCTTAGCATGGGATGTCTTCCCTGCAGGCTCTGAGATACCTGGGTACCAAAGAAAAGAGCCAACTCTATGGAGATGGTTATAGTAACGGTTAATATTAATTGTCAATTGACAGGATCTAAGATCACTTAGGAGAAAAGCTTCTGGGGACAAATGTGATCCATATTAGACTAGCTTCTGACCATATCAGTGAGGTATTATCTTAATTAAAGGTGGTAAGACCCATCCTAAAAATGGGTAGCCCAGTCCCTGAGTTGGGATTTTGAACTCAGGAGAAGGCTATCTGAACACTAAGATTCGTCTCTGTCTTCTTCCTAGCTGCAGAAACAATGAGACCAGCTGCTTTGACCACCTGCCCCTGACCATTTTCTGGTCATGATGAACAGTATCCTCAAACTGAAAGATAAACCCTTCCTTAAGTTGCTTTTGTAATAGCTCATCACAGCAACTGGGAAAGAACTGGTACAGAGAATGAATTCCCCAGGCTTCTGGGATGTGAGATAAGTCAGCCTCAGCCATCGCCTTGTTCCAACCTGGAACCTTCATCTTCAAGGGTCACAGAAGGCATACTGTCTCCAAGGCTAACCATACCGTACCTGGGGGGCACACTACAGACACTTAGGCTATAAAACTCATTGACACTGAGCACAAGTCCTACTTCAATGCAGGGAATTCCATTGAATGCAAGACTGTAAGGACCAGAGCTGAGCAGGCCTGCTCTACCTTCAAGAGCTAGCATTGGTCAAGGAGTTGTACAAGCCCATGGCTCCTAAGACAGCACACTATGAGGTCTCATCCATCAGGGACCCAAACCCTCAGCCCAGAGAGCAGTATTGAGAGTCCAAATGTCCACAGCAGCAAGGTAGAGGACAGTCAGTGGAAGGAGTACAAAAGGGCTCACAGGCAAAGTGCCTGGGTAAGGAAGACTTTCATAGACGAACTCACCAGGAAGATCTCGATGGTACCCAGGATGTACATGGCACCTGCAAACGTTGTGCCCAGATAGAAGCAGAGGCCTACAGCCCCTCCAAACTCTGGTCCCAGCGAACGGGAGATCATGTAGTATGAGCCGCCCGCTGTAAAGATAGCCCAAGGAAAACATGGGTCAGGAAGTACCATTCACTATGAACATAGAGCATTCATTCAAAAAGAGATGTCCCCAGGACGGGACAAGCAGCTTTAGTCTTCCTTCAAAACAGACCCAGGAGGAAGCCTTGGGCAATAAAGTCATGTCTACCCTGTCCATAGGGTAGAGCTAAGGTGTGATGTGAAGGACCTGAAACAAGCAGGTCCAGTACCTCATTTGTCTTCAGAAAAATCTACTGTGCCTTCAGATGGTTACAAGAGACACTGGTACAGGCCTGCCAACTCTTTTTATGCATATGACAAGTAGTGATTGGTGGAGCTGTCACCGCTAGCTTCAGAAGGACCTGCCCTCCACTGAAGCTTGTGCCCATCTCTATGGTGTGGTTTCTGTTCTCTCTAACAGAGGACAGGCAGGAATGAGGGTGTGTCTACGCCAGGGCCTCTGGGGACAGGGCCACTCTCTTCTCTTCATGGGCAGCTCAATACCCCAGTGTTATCCTGATGCAAACTTTAATGTCATTGTCACCATGAGTCTGGGGAAGGGGATAGCAACCCTACACACGTAGCTCGTCCTGCAGGGTGAAAAGATCAATAAACTAACTCAAGAGACATAAGCGCTGGCATCCTCACCTGGGACTACACCGTTGGTCGCAATGGCACTCATAGAGATGGCAGTCAGCATTGTCTGCAAAGAAAGACAGCTCTTTCAGGAAACGTGTGCCCCAAGATTCTCCAACATGGTGAGCCTGAGGCTGCAGACTTCTGACCTCAAAGGAGTGCTAAATGATCAGCAAAGACAGGTCCTTCCCCCCCAAAAAAAAACCAAAATACAGGCTCCACCCTGCCCAACACAGCCCTGAAAGCTGAGCTTTGCCCAGGTGCCTGACCTCTAAGGAGTCCCAGGTTTGTCTCTACTAACCCATGAGGCACAAGGGGACACTTTATCTAGATGTGAATCCAACACAGTATAGGGGACCTCATCTTGTATCTACCTTGCCTCCAGGAACCACCCTCTGCTCCAGAAAGTGTATTTGTGGGTGTCAGGGGTGTCAATAGCCTCACAAAAAGTGGTATTAGCCTGAAGTGCCAGGAAGCATAGGCACATGCCCTCGGAGAGTCATGGCAGGACCAGACACATGAGTTAATGAGTTGGGGAAACTGACCAGTCGGGACAGAAGAAATGGCCAGTCGAAGGACAGTAGGTAGCCTGGGATAGGCACACAGTAGGAGCTATTAGCCAGGAGGTAAAGGAGCTCCCATTCAACCATATTATTTGAATTCCCTCCAGAAAGGACCCTTGTGCTTTCTAGTGACACCTGAGTAACTAAAATAAATTTATACTTCTCACCAGAGAAAGGGGAAGAGGAGAGAGCAGGTAAATAGACTGTGAGCAACAATAAAAGGTAAATTTCTTTTTAGAAAAGTCACTAGAAATAAGGAGTCAAACAGAGGCAGTGATGAGTCTGCTCTGAGTTCATTCCACCACCCTCAGCCTGGACTTGAACAAGCTACAGACCTGTCCCTTTCTCTACAACAGAGATCCTGAAAAATGCCCACAGTCCTTCCAGGGTAGTCTTGCCACAGCCTAGTGATAGGCACCTGTCCCTGACTCGGCCTTCAACCCAGGTGTGCCCAGATGCAGAAATGCCACTCCTTTAGAGTACAGCTACATAAGGTCCTCAGACTAGTGGGGAACCTGGCCTTTGCCAAACTAGATGGGCCAGTGTCTTTCCCACGTTCTCTGCAGGAGCTGGTTTCTAGAGAAGCCAACAGGAATCTCCCAGGGCCCTAGGCCCAGCTCCTCGGGAACTGCCGCAGGACCCGCTGAGAACACTCACACAGGTACAGCACATGGACACGATGAGGAAGGACTCCAGCACACCAGCTGCCCCCACAATCCAGGTCAGGCGCAGGAAAAGGATAACACCCAAGATGTTCTGCAGGCAGGGCAAGTAGACGCCAATGAAGGTGCCCATGCGTGGGGCCTGGAACAGAGAAAAACATGTCAGGGGTCTCCCACAGCCTGTACCCACTAAACCTGCCTCGAACCCTACCCATGCTTTGGTTTGGAGGAACTGAGGAACCAGGAGGAACATGGCGGCCACACAGTGAAGAGACAGGATAGCAAAGATGCCTGACAAAAACCCATGTCAGAAATAAGATGAGATTCCATGGTCCTAGAGCAGACCCCAGCTGTCTAGGGCACTGAGCCGGAAGTGAGGAAAATCACAAGGCAGAGCACAGGGACAAGCCCCCTGGTCTGCTTTCCCACTGGGGAGAAGATTCAGAGGGGGAAATCTGAACAGCAAGATAGGATCCCTGCCAGATCTGAGGCAAGCTAGGGGCCTGAGTCTTGGATCCCGGAAGCGTGAGGCATGAAAGAGGGGCGGCCAGAGAGGAGCTAGGTACAGGTAAGGCTGCCTGTAAAGTTCAAGAGTCTCCAAGTAACATAACCGGTAACAGACAGGAGATTTGAGGACACAATGGCTCAGAAGCCAGACCCCAACACAAAGGAGGCTCATCTCAGTGTAGGTGAGCACAGCATGACCATGGAGGATTGGCTTGGCGCATTCCCTGAGGATGATGATCACAAGGTTGTTACAGAGTGATGCTCACACAGAAGCCTGACAGGACGTCACACAGCCTGACAACAGGCAGGGAGAGCCCAGCAGCTAAAGAGTGGTACTGAATGGTTGTG
Organism: Microtus pennsylvanicus; assembly: GCF_037038515.1. Taxonomy (NCBI): domain Eukaryota; kingdom Metazoa; phylum Chordata; class Mammalia; order Rodentia; family Cricetidae; genus Microtus; species Microtus pennsylvanicus. Next base: position 4,544,750 of record NC_134584.1, read on the forward strand.
CCCAGCCAGAGAACAGACTCCAAGGAGAACAAACTGACCACCTAAACCTGCAAAGACAGGATGGCAGCTCAGGCCTGAACAGGGCCGTCCCAGAGAGTCACCCCAGAGCAGGGCAATCTGAGCTCTACCAACTGGAGAACAGAGGTCTCACAGGAAAACAAGAGAATATGTGGAAAGCTCTGGGTTTGAAAGCCTGGAGGCCTTAGCCCTGAGCCCAAGGCCAGTGGGCAGCAGCGGGCAACACTGAAGAGAAAGATAACAAGAAGATGGAGACCTAGACCTTGACCTCATGGCCTCCCTGTCTTTGAGGTGTGGACTATACATATTTCTGGGGGCAGAAGTCTTTGTGGGCTTGAATTCTGCAAACTGGCAGATGGAAAAATGCCTTTGGAATTTTTTAAAAGAATTATTTTTATCTTTAATTATGTTGTGTGTGTGTGTGTGTGCGTATGTGTTGGTACATGCACATGAGTGCAAGCACCCATGGAGGGCAGAAGAGGGCACTGGATCCCTTGGGACCGCAGTTACTGGTGGTTCTGAACTGCCCAACACAGGAGTTCTGGAAGGGTAGCAATCACCCTTACCTGCTGAGCCCTCTCTCCAAACCATCTGTTAGATTTCCCAGTTAAATTTAAACAATTTAATTAAAGAATTAGCCGGGCGGTGGTGGTAGCAAACACTTTAAATCCCAGCACTCAGGAGGCAGAGACAGGTGGTTCTCTGTGAATTCAAGGCCAGCCTGATCTACAAAGCAAGTTCCAGGACAGGTAGAGCTACACAGAGAAACTGTCCTGAAAAGCAAAACAAGAAAGAAAGCGGGGGGGGGGAGGAAAGAAAGAGAAAGAAAGAAAGGCCACAGTGATGTGGGAGTGTCATATATCAATCTGTTGATTTCCTTGGTTAAGCAATAAAGAAACTGCTAGGCCCATTGGATAGGCCCACCCTTAGGTGGGTGGAGTAAACAGAACAGAATGCCGGGAGGAAGAGGAAGTGAGGTCAGACTCCACAGCTCTCCTCTCGGGAGCAGACGCAAGAGAGACGCCATGCTACCTGCTCCAGGGAAGACGCACACCATGCCCCAGCTCCGACCCAGGATGGACTTAGGCTAGAATCTTCCCGGTAAGCGCACCTAGGGGCGCTACACAGATGATTAGAAATGGGCCAGAGCAGTGTTTAAAAGAATACAGTGTCCGTGTAATTATTTCGGGGCATAAGCTAGCCGAGCCAGGCAGGCGGCTGGGGTGTTTGGGGATGCAACCCTGCCGCCGCCCCATATTACTACACCACAGTGTAAGGTGGACATTAGCGACAGCCCACAGAAGCGTGGCAGAGAACAACCTGTAAACAGGGCAGCTTGAAAGTGCACAAGCAGCTGCCCAGGTCACATGGTTTCGTTTCAGCTCCCACTAAGACACAGCCTCAGGAGCTAGCTGTCTCCCCAGTATCCTAGTGCCTTGGGGTCCCAGATGCCTCTAAAGGGAACGGCCAACTCTGAATGCTTAGCTTTGTTCAGATGCATTGAGCCCAGAGGACAGAGCAATGAAAAGTGATGCCTGTCTCTGGGGACACGCTTCTGTGACATCAAAGGAGACACCAGAGTCAGGCTCTACTCCTCCTGTCCTGCCCACCCAATGGATCCCTAAGTAGGGCAGCTGTTCATGTCCAACCAAGATAAGTACCTCTGCTGAGGGCCGAATACTTCATCAACTGAAACCCAGTCCAGGAGCCATGTCCCCAAGGGAAACACTGACCAAAGAATTGCCATATGTTGGGCTGGGGTAAAATATACTAAGTACAATCTCCCCAAATGTGACTGCTCTGTTTTCAAGGAGCCCTGGGAGGGGGGAGTGGCAGCCAAGCCTACTAGGTTCCACTCGTGGGTAATAAGAACTAAACTATGGGATCAATTTGAGCAGTGCCTTGGTTGACCCTCAGTCAGTTCTAAGATTCAGTCAGACCAGTATCTATTATCGGCACAGGCCAAGTTTTCCTTGGACACAAATTTCAGCAGACAAAAGAGATGGGCAGAGAATTCTGGGAAAAGGAAAGGTGCAGACCCTGTCACAAGCCAGATGCAGAGGAAGCAAGATGAGAAGGCCTTACGGAGAAAAGGTACCAAGCCACATGGCTAAAAGCAGATAAGAATTATGAGGTAATTTAAGTTGTAAGAGCTAGTTAATAATAAACCTGAGCTAACAGCCCAAACAGTTTATGATTAACATAAGACTGTGTATTTCTTTGGGACTAAATGACTGCGGGACTGGGTGGGACAGAAACTTCCGTCTACACGCAACCCCTAAATTCTCCTCATTCATCGCATCTGGGAAGCTGTGACTTTGATCAGAGGATCTGGGAAGGGGCAGGAAGAGGCATAGACCAGAGAACACATCTGAGGAGGCCAAGAAGACAGCCCATGCCCTTGTTAACAATTGTTAACCCTGTCCCCAAAGACCACAAGGCCCCAGATGCGACCAGTTTCAAAAGCACTGAACATCGTGAAGACCTGCAACACAGTACTAACTCTGCTGGGCTCACACCAGGAGGGAAAGAAGGCGGCTAAGGCCACTCTGTGGTCTGACCTCCCTGGAGCCACCAACAGGATGGGCACCGGCTCATGGGAAACACCCAGGAAACAGCTGGATGTGGCACACAGGGTGGACACAGAGGAAGGGAAAGGTGGAGGGTAGATGAGCTGGCTGTCACCTGACTTGGCAGGTGTCACACGAATGAACACCTTCATTTGTGTTCACCAGCACTGGACTCCTCCTTCCAGAGAAAACAGGGGCCTTTGGGAGTTATAAAAAAGGGGAATAAAAGTCAAAGTCTTTAGTGATAGCTCTAAACTAGACATAGTGGCACACACCTGTAATCCCAATACCTGGAAGCTGAGGCAGGAGGACGATTGTGAGTTCAAATCCAACTTTGGGCAACATAGTGAGTTCCAGGGAAGCCTGGGTTATAGAGTGAGGCTGTCTCATAAAACAAACACATGCACAACACAACCAAATAATAAATGAAACAGAACGTCAGTACCCTGCCAGATCTCAGGCAGGACTTAGCACCACTCTTGTGCTCCCTGGAGTTTGTGGCCCCACAGACACCTACTCAGAGTGGGCAGGGCAGTCTGCACAGGACCGCTAGGACCTTGTTTCTTCTCACCCAGGTCTGTGGCTCTCCCAGAAGCACAGGGCATTGGAAGTATCCACTGAGACACAGTACCAGAAAGATGAAGAATGAAGGAGGAGGATGCGTGTGTTGTGGAAGCCTGGCAAGGGTGTTCTCTGACCAGAAAGTTTCGAGGCTGCTGTCCACACAGGGCAGCATGGGTACCTTGATTTCCCGCCTCCGGCTGTCCTCATCTTCCTCATGCTCCACCACACCCTGGCTCAGGTTGGTATAGTTGGCCAGTTTGTTCAGCAGCGATGACACCATGGGGTTGCTGTCCATCTCTTCCTAATGGGTACAAAACATCAGAGAGGTAGGAACCAGGTTCATTCAGCATCCCAGGGCAGCAGGTAACGGACCCAGCATATACCTCTTTTCCAGGACTATGTGGAGCCTCAGGGCCAGAGTCAAGATGCATGGAAGCCCCCAGTCTGTGCACCCTGAGACACCTGCTCGGCAGGTCTGGATTCAGAGGGGTTCTGAGAGACTCCCCGAGGCTTCAGGAATTATAGAGAATGCACCTGCCCGAGCTGCAGCTCACTTATCAGGGACAGATAAGCTCAGTGGATCTCAGACAGAAGCATCTTCCTCTGCCATCAGGGCTGAGGATGCCTTGCTTAGGATGCTCCTTTACTTTTCCACATGAAAGTCACTTCTTTCTGTAGAAACTAAAACAAAATTACCTCGAAAAGTGCCATGTTCTTCCCCTCAAAGTAGCTCTCTCTTTCCACCTCCACATTATTGATGAACGGGCTGTTTTCCCTGGGGTTTCCATCTCCTGTGGAAGACAGCCAGGTCAGTCTCAGGAGGAAGTGACAAAAGCCAAGCGTGCAGCTCTGGGGAGCAGGCACCAGGTACCTCCCTCCCACCACCACCAGTCCCTATCTGTGGCCTTGGCTAAAGATACTTTGTCTAAACTTTCTTTCCGCCCACATGTCCACGTCCCGCAAGAGTCTGTGTGTCCCCAGCACAGGTAATTTTGTGTAAAATGAAACATCAGCCCATTTGTTCACATTGCCTATTGAGGACTGAAAGTCTACTCCCCACAGTAGGGCTGGTCCCTTGGTTGAGGAGCACCTGTTGGCCCTCTCTGTGCACCCCACCATTTCAGAAGGTCTCCTCATACTTTGTTATGGGACCTGAAAGCCCTGGGCTGAACACTGGCTTCCAGGTTCAATGTTCCCTATGTAGGGGACAGGAGAGGTATCACCCAAACTGCAGAGAACAGTGGCCGCTCAGGATCCAGCCACAAGACAGCTGGGATTCACAGCTCAAGAGGCAGGCATGGCCACACAGTTAGCCTTCTCGGAGCACACACAAACGAGCCTGCCTGGGTCCTCAGGTGGCAGGATGTCAACACCAGGGTGTATCTTTCTGTTTCTGACCTTTGACCCTAACGTTGTCCACCTGATCTACTCCCAGGGTCCACCTGAATAGCTCAACATGACTCTGGGAAGGACATCTGTCCTGAATCACAGCTCTCCAGCCCCAACACTTCAGCACAGCCAATCCCAGGCCATTCAGGCCCTGAGTTGGGGAGTGGCCAAGTCAGTAGGTACAGGACTCTGTTTTCTAATCCCTTCCCTATCAGGGTCCTGGAAGAGATGTACCTCCAAGGAACTCCTCAGCCTTTGGCATACGGGACATGCTTCATGCTGCCAAGTTCCTAGACTGATCCTCTCTGCCTCAGTTTCCACATAGGAGATGGAACTGACACGTATGCTGGCATATTGTTGCACACTGCGCCCCCGTGTCTGCGCTCTGTGCGCTGGCACCCAGTTCACGAGCTTCAGGCAAGGGGGCTGGAGGTTAAAATACACAGACACACACAGAGAGACACAGGTCATCCTTGAATTCCAGAAGAATTCCCCCTTTATTGTGTTCAGGGACAGATTATATAGAGATAGCTACACCCTCAGCCAAACCCACCAGAAACCTCTCTCCTGCCATCAGGAACTCCTGAAGGTCTCGTGCTCAGAGCACCTGTAGGCACTCAGATCAGGGGATTACAAGAAATTCAGGATCTGGGGCCTCACTACTCCCAACATCTTCTCCCTAATTTTTTTATAAAGCAGAAGACCCTCCTGTCCACACAGCCTTTTGGTCTCTACTGCACCTAGATTCACTTTGGCCAGCACTCTATTGAACCTGTACTCAGTAGTGACCGCATTTCCTCAGGAGAATACTGGCTTTTAGGGAACACAAGAGAGCAACTTAAGCCTGTAAGACAGGTAGATTCAAGTATCCCAGAGACTGTTGGTTCCTCATACTATTTCCCACACACCCTCTTCCCCTCAAGTGAACAGAGGTGTGTGACTGTATCAGATTCAGGACTTTAAGGAGTGGCTTTGCCATGACCCCAGGAGCAGACAGAAACCACTGCTCCCTCAGCAGTCCCCTAAATAACACACCCCAGCTGCCATACCCCTATGGCACCACTGAAGGGGCCCCACTTAAATTATCTTTTAGGGAATTTGGGCGTTGTCAATCTATCTGGCTACTTCCTGCTGAGCAGGTACGCTGCATTCTTAGGGGTATTTACTGCAATTTACTGCCATTTTCCAGTCGTGCTCGACGCTGGTTGTGGCAACTGGTGGAGGGCGGGGGCTCCACCTCCCCACCAAGCTGGAAGGTGTTGGTGCGGGAGGTCCAGGCCAAAGGGCCTTGTCGTGGTAGTGCTGAGCTTCTGTGCCCTGAGGCCCACGCAAGATACCTTTCTTAGCAGTTCCTAGAATCAAATGCCTTTCTCCAGTCCAGAACACAAAAGACAACACAATCAACATATCACACATCTGTACACACTCATCTCTTTGAGCCATATACATTCTATCTTTTCCCAACACATACGTCCCCTCCGGCCGGGGACAACCCTGTTCGTTCACCCCTTTCTCGGTTGGCTTCCACTTGCTGCCAAGCCAAGCAAAGGACGTCAGGATTAACACATACCCCAATCCACCCTCACCTTCTGAGGGCTACCTCTCAGTGTTCCCTAGTTCCCGATATCTCGGTTAGGACCTCCAATGCCAATATATCGATATCTCAGTGGAGATCTTCCAATTGCCGCGCACCACGCCCCCACGTCTGCACCCTGTGCGCTATTACCCAGTTCGCGAGCTTTGGGCAAGGGGCTGGAGGTTAAAATACACAGACACACACAGACAGAGAGACAGCGACACGGGTCACCCTTGAATTCCCCAAGAACGCCCCCTTTATTGTGTTCAGGGGCAGATTATATAGAGATAGTCATGCCCCAGCCAAACCCACCAGAAACCACTCTCCTGCCATCAGGAACTCCTGAAGATCTCATGCTCAGAGCAGCTGTAGGCACTCAGATCAGGGGAAAACAAGTTGTTTACAAGAAATTCAGGATCTGGGGTCTCACTGCTCCCAACAGCATATGGCCTTATCGATACCTCTGGGAGTTCAGAACAAGGCTGAACAACCCAGGTACCCAGGATGTAGTCACTTAACAAACCCAGGCCAAGTTGGACCATACAGAGAGGTCACCATAGGAAGAGGGTTGCACAAAAGGCAGATCCTCATGGGAGAAGATGGGCAGCACTTCTCTGGAGCCCTAGTACCTTATCATGGTCCAGGGGCCATGGCTCAAGCACCTTATGGTGGGAATAGTATGGGGAAATCAAAGAGCTACCATGAGAATCCTCAGGGGTCTAGGAGAGTAGGAACAAGGGGGCGGGGTAAGATGGGGACAGAAAAAAAATCAAGAACAAGAGACAGAGAGGGGGAGAAAGGGAGAGATAGAGGGAGAGAGGGGGGAGAGAGAGGGAGAGAGAAAGAGAGAGGGAGAGGGAGGGAGAGAGAGGGAGACAGAGAGGGAGGGAGGGAGAGGGAGGGAGAGAGAGGAGAGAGGGAGGGAGGAAGAGAGGGAGGGAGGGAGGGAGGGAGGGAGGGAGGGAGGGAGAGGGAAAGGGAGAGAGAGAGAGAGGGAGAGGAGAGAGGGAAGGAGAGAGAGAGGAAGAGAGAGGAGAGAGGGAGAGAGAGAGAGGGAGAGAGGAGAGAGGGAGGGAGAGGAGAGAGGGAGGAAGAGAGGGAGGGAGAGAGAGAAAGGAGGGCAAGGTTATGCCAACAGGTGAGGCCCCACAGTGTGGCTGATACCAGTATCCTGTAAGGGAGTTTCTAGCTTGGTACATTTGGTACCAAGCCCTTATAGCTACCCTCTTTGGGTAGGATCCTCAGTTCTGCTGCTTCTTCGTGTCCAGAGTCAATTCAAGGCCCTGGACAGGCAGGTCCAGTAACCAGTGTAATCTCGTGGCCCCTGGGATGAGAGGAGAACACACCTCAGGGACTTTGGTTTCTGAACACAGAGTACCAAGGCTTTGGCCCATGGCCTGGATATCTCATGTTCCAGATGCCCAAGGATGTAGACATTTGTTCAGTCACAGAAAATATAGGCGGCATCCCCTGAGGGATAACGCAGGGATCCCAAGGTACTGCAGCCAGAAGTCTGCAGAAAGGGAGCATCCTCGAAGAAGGAAGGAACCCAAAGGCGACTTCTCTCTTGGAGCACAGGTCCCCTCTTGGCAGTACGACTAAGCCACAGAACCTCAGATGACAGAAAGAAAGGGCTGCCTGGGGACCAAGAACCGAATCCTGATGTGTAGGGCTTGAGTCCCCTGCGCTGGTGTCTGGAACCAGAGCCATGGCCCCTGAGCATATCCTGGGCTAGCAGCACAGTGTGGCGATGACCGGGAGCAGGACAATGATTCCTTACTTGGACATTTCCAAGGCAGCTACTTGGAAGGAGGAACCAGGTAAAAAGAACTCTGAACAGCAAGTTACATTACGTCCCCTTTCAGGTTTCACAAACTCTGTATGCGTGATACTTCTGGAGACAACTATCTTAAAAGCCAATAACTCCACGGACAGATTGGCCCCATTAAAGACTAAAGCCCTCTTTGAGAGAGGACACACGTACACACCCAGGTTTGTTTGGTTTTGTTTTGACAGGAGCTTTGAATTTCAAATTCCTCAAATCCCAATGGATTATGCCGGCCTTCCGGACACACCCCCACACACCTCCTACCCTATGAGCTAGTTCAGACCATGGCTTTACCACCAATCCGGGTGGCACCTGACGCAGTTCCCTGGTGCTCACTAGGCCCTTTCTGTCTCAGGAGACACCTGACCCAGTCCAAGTCACAGACTCCAATAATCAAGGTCATCAGGGGTCAGGGAACAAAGGAACACGAAGTGCCCTGCCCTGAATTTAAGCAGGCTCCCCTAAAAAATGTGGCATCTGATTACAGACACAAAACCAAAGCAGAGGGAGAAACCTTTGTTAGGGCCCACAACCCGAAGCGGCTTTGTTCTAATCAGAGATTCCCTCGCCAGTATTCACCCAGATGCTACAAGTTCCCCTGGTGTTCCCGGTTTTCCTAATTTGTGGTCCTTAGCTTCCCCAGAGATAAGGTAGGAGGAGGACTATGACGACTGGTCCTCTGCAGAGAATTCTGGGGCAGCACAGACAGCTGAGGACACAGCCACACTATGCCTGTCCGCAGTGTCTGACAGGACCGGAGCTCTGGGGACACAGGGATATAAATAGCAAGGCACAGTCCCCCCCAGAGATCAGCCCTGTATACCCTGTGTGTTCTGGACACACTATCTAGTCTCCCTCATGAGGACCTCACACCCTTCAAGTTCCGCTCACATCAGGACCTCAGAGAAAGCAGGAGGAGACAGGACTGTATATGGCCCACCATGGACTGAAGCTGAAAGCATGATCGGCTGGTCCTCTGCTAGATCATTAGGAAGCTGGGGGCAGAGGGAGGTCTGTGAATCAACCTATGCATCCATGCTCACCCTGGCATAACCATAACCATGCAGAGCCTGTCACACAAGTGAATGCTTATAAGCCGAGGCACAACCTCCCTGGGTACCCAACAAACCCATACCTGCCACCACCACACAGACACCAGGCCAGCATCATGTAAATCAGCCCCCTTCAACCTGGAGGCAAGAACCTGTACTCTCTACTAATCCCCATGTGGGGTCTCCTCATCTCACCAGCTTCAAATCTTACATGTAGAAGACACAAGACAGTCAACAGACAGATGAAGGACCACCAAAGGACACAGGGGAGGTGGATCACGGCAAGGTAGAAGTTCATCAGGTGTTAAGAGACTCTGGCCAGGAGAGGAGAGACCAGTGTAGCTCAAATCTTCCCAATGACTCCCAAAACTCCATCCCACAACTTCCTACTACAACACTTCTCTGTATGGGCTCCCAGTAAAGGGCCAGAAAGAGAGCATAGAGCCAGGTCATACACCCTAGGAACAGAACTGGACTCAAACGGAGTTCATAATACTGGACTTGTAGCAAGAGATGCTGGTAAGCCCAGGAGAACCAGGTCTCCACAATAGAGGGAGGGTAGAACTTCCCCTAGCTCACTCTGTTCCCACACGGGCCCCCTTCCCATAGGAGCACATAACACCAGCCAAGGCACCAGACATGGGGTCCCTGATCACAGCTCCCATGATGTCATTCTCAGAAACATGCAAACTTTAATCAACATATATCTCCCTCCCCAGAGTGACTCCTCCCCGGTCAATCCAGGGTCCCCTCAAAAGGGAAAGTGATGTTCAGGTTGAGGTATCTTCTGCCATCTAGCAGCTATAGTCACCCAAATAAACATACAACATTCCCACTGAGCTTAGAACCCACTGATGTTCCTGGAAGTAAGGACATTCAGGGTCAAGGGACTCGACAGGAGATGTACTCCAAACATCTTCCCAAAGCCACTAAGCACACTAGACTTCTGGAAGCTGGGTGCCATAGATGGGACACTGTGTAAGCTCTAAAAATTATCAGGTGGTGTGGGGGAGGACACTACATGTATTGGATACTACTCTGTATCCAATGCTAATTCTTTTACCTGGTAACGGATACATACAGAAATTCTGAAAGAAAATGTGCTTTGGGGGGAAAGTATACCCCCCCAAAAGGGCCTTACAGTCTCTGCATGCTCTCAAGCAGTTCAGTTTAGGAACAAATCTGTGTGTGAAAGACAGATGCAGGGGAAGGAAAAGACAAAGAATACTTCAACTTGGGAAAATGCCACATGAGGAAAGGCCAAGCAAAGGAGAGATTTTGTATTCTTACAATTTTCTGGTGTCTGGAAATAAGTTAATACCAGGGTTATAGAAGCCAGATGTGGTGGCCTTAATCCCAGTACTGAGGAGGCAGAGGCAGATAAAAGCTGTGTGAGTTACAAGCCAGCCTGGTCTACCATAGTTGCCAGCCTGGTCTACATAGTTTCAAGTTGCAGGCCAGCCATGGCTACATAGTAAGAACCTGTTTGGGAAACAAACTAACAAAAAAGCAGGGAATGCAAATACAAGGTGTCACAAGCTCTGAGGACAGAGAGGACCAGGGTAGGACTCAAAGCCCGAATACCCTCCAGAGGGTAGGAGACAGGGTTTCAGATTCTACCTTAGATGCTCAGATGGAGCCAACTCAAGCTCATGACCTTGAGCAAAGTCTCTGCTGCTCCCCTCCAGCTCAGCTCAAGTTGCTAGTCTCCAGGGAAGAGGGGACATTAAGGAAGGACACAGAGGGCAAGAGCTATTCAGAAACCATTCCTCCAGCCTGCACCCATAGCCTGAGCATAGGAGTCACCTGCCTGGGTCTCTCACTAGTGCAGCCACAATGCCAAACGAGCAACCGTAGCTGCTGTCCTCAAGAAACTTATCTGACCCTTTGCCCAGATACACAGATACAGCAACAATCGCTCATCTAAGGAAACATCACTCCTAGACTGATCAATACTCCAGGGAGAGGGGGGCACTAGTGCCCTGCACTAATGAGGTGGTACCACACTTGGGAAGCTGAAGGACAGATGACATTCAAACCTGCTCAATGGACGACTGTACAGGATGGCCAAGCCTGCTAATGCTGAAAGACAATGTAAGGACACAAACAAAGGCTGGGAGACTGGGGTCAATGTGACAGTCTCATCCTGACGTGCAGAGGCTGTGGTGGCTCATACTGTGTAGCTTCTGTACCTCTGCTTTCATTTCATCACTCAAAGTAATGTATGAATGCACAACACAAACACACACAGACACATGCCAGAAAAAAAAACACCTTAAAAAACAGCAAAACATCAGAATTTCAGTAAATTCCTCCAGTTGGGGCTGCCCTTGTAAGCTTGCGATCAACCACAGCATTCTCTCTAGTCTCCAAGCCTCACACCAGTTTTGTTAAAAGACACGCCCCATCATCAATGCCCACACACATGCTCCAGAGAGCTCCGGGCTGGGCAGATTCAGGGAGACTATCAACTGGGGTCACACCTGAACCAAATAAATGGGGAGTGTTTATGGTACCTCACCCACAGGGCATTGAGAGGGCATCCAAGAGTCTTCCCTGCCAAATTCCCCCAGAGTCAAGAGATAATTAAGAATCAAACACTTCCATTTGAGAAGTCTACCTGTATTTACATGAAAATACCAGGATCCATTTTATCACCTAGACGATTGTTAATTTTCAGATCTTCCCTAATGACTTTTATATCTAAATAGACTTAAATCTGAATCATACTTTTGAGAGAGTATGTTGATTTAAACACACACACACACACACAGAGCGCACGCACAAGCGAGCAGCTCAGGAGTCACCAGGCCTTCTGCGCACACAGAGGCTCTGACAACAGTGTTGCTGACAGAGGGAGAGGTCACAGGTAGGACAAGCCCCTCACTATCCCCACCCTATGCTCCTATCACCAGCATCTGCCAGGCCTTGAGCTGCACTGAGGGTTCTGGGTTATACTAGAACTGAAAACTGTTGAGCACCAAGGCAAAGCTGCTCACCTGAGGTGTCCTCTCTCTCTGTCAGAGTACACATTCCTAACAAATAGAAGCATCTTCGGCAGAGGACAGCTGGGTATATTGCTGCCAAGGAGGCAGAGGGATGGCATGATGAGGGATGGATGCTAGGGCGGGCATCCGCTGCCAGCCAAACACATAACACAGGCTTCACCCCAGCTGGGAGAAAACCAAGGCACCAGTACTCTGCAGAGAGAAGCCAGGCAGACAGACTCTCTCCACCTGTGGGTAAGATGTGGCCAGGTCATAAGACCACAAGGCTAACTCTCTAACAAAGTCAGCCTTTCTTCTGCAATCGGAAGACAAACTCATTTCTGATGAACCTCCACACTTACCGATTAAAAGTGATTAACTTCCCTCATTTTCAGAAATACTTTTAAAAACCTGTCCATTTCACACCCAGGTGGCAATGGCCTCCCACTTCATGGCAGAACAACTAGAAAGAGCTCACTTGGAAGTCAGGGCAGGCTGAGGCCAGACCCTCCCCAGCTGAGATGCACAACATTTAGAAAATTACAAAGGCATACACTCCCTCTAAATGCAAAATGGGGAGACAGATGGCACCACTTAGCGACAACCTTGGGTCTGCAAGGGTGGATGATGGGGACAGAGACGCAGATAAGTCCTTCTGCGTCTCTTTTCTTCTCACAGGGATTATTTCTACCAGCTGCTTTTGTTATTAAGAAATATGACAAAGCCTGGTGGTATTGGCACCACACACCTTTAATCCTATCAGAGGCAGGCTGATCTTTGTGAGTTCAAGGTCAGCCTGGTCTACAGCAAGTTCCAGGACAGACCAATTAGTAGAGAGTCCCTAGCTCACCAAAACAAAACAAAAAAACAACAAACAAGAACTTAAAACAAGGATCTTCAGCCATAAAACCTAAACTAAAACAAGTTAACTATGGGTGCACTCCTCTCCTCTCCTCCCTGCAAACAGAAAAGTGTCTGCCGCAAGCCCCCAGAGCCGGAGTCCACAGACCCACAGGGCCTGGGACATAGATGAGAGGACCTAAGGTACTGAGGGCATTTTCCTTTAGAGTAGAGGGTGGTTCCTCATAGAGGATCCTCATGAAGGCATGCATGTCTGTCAAACCTTCCAGATGAGCTGGCAACATCACATCTAAAACTAGTTCAGAGTCAACTGCAGAAACAGCAAACCTCAAAACCAAGGGAAGTCAGCCAGACTCTTAGAAAGATACAACTGCGGTTCCAAACAGGAGGTACCGTGTCTCTCTTGTACCACACGCAGCTGCTTTCTGACATCTGTATCCTGTGGCCTTTAAGATGCATGTGTAAAGGTCTCAGGCAGCTCAGCAGCCCGTGACTCTAGAATTCCTCAATGTCCCATTTGTCGACAAAAGCCTGTCCTGTGTAATAACTACAAGCTACCAGCTGATACCTCAGCAGCAAAGGACCATCCCAGGGGCAGCTGGCCTGAACAGAACCCAGAGAAGGACAGAATACCAGATGAGTATCCGTAAGTCTCATGTCATCTGCTGAAAACAACAACTACAACAAACCCAAGGCTAAAGAGGCTAACTGGATGAGTCAGAAGAGATGGAGCAGCCAACACTCTAAGAGAGCTTCCTAGAGTGGAGACAGTGTAGAGGGGGGCTTTAGACATATGGACCTAGCGATCAAGACTGGAACCACAGAGATGAATCCTGGGACAGTGACTAAAGACAAGCACTCATCCCCGGAATCCTTCCTCCCCAGACACAGACCCAGGCGGGGAATGTGACATGATCCCGCAAGGGGAAATCTCCAAGATCCCTCACTTCACTCCCAGGCCTGGAGTTATCAGAAATGAGTGTGAGAAACTATCACAGCTTAGGACTAGATATCCTCAGGACAGGATCAAGAGGACACTCTGCTCTTCCAGAGGACCAGGGTTCAATTCCCAGCACCCACAGGTGACTTACAACCATCTGTAACACCAGTTCCAAAACATCCAATGCCCTCTTCTGGCTTCCATGGGTACCAGACACACATGTGGTACACACACTTACATGTAGGTAAAACATCAATGGAAACCCATAGAAGCCTAGGCATCAGTGGGTAGACACCCTCCAGAATCATGGCTTGTTAGTGGTAACTAGTTCCAGCACAGACTCCCAATTCTGTCATGAGGACAGGCTGGAGGCTCCTGATCAGTCACTGCAACAACCTGTCAACCTTGGAACCCCAAGGACTTACGGGATCCATCTGATGAAACACCCTGTTGCTGACCTAGATGGTCAGGGTTTCTAGGCATCCTGTTTATGACATGAAGGGGCTTGGCCACTGTCACTGGCTCCTCTCCTCACCACACAAGGTCTGGCAGTGCCCACAAACCCATCTATCCATACAGGTTGCAGCTCTTTACAGAAGAAAAGCCACTCCAGGGCCTCCTGTGATAACCAATACCATTTGGTCAGTGGGCCTAGCCCAGACCACAGCCCTGGGCCCACAGAGATCACAGAGTTTTCTTACAGGCAGATCAAACGCTTCAGCAAGACATTGTAAGCTGCATGAAACTCTGGCCAACTCTGACCTCTACCATGAAGGCTACAAGGATGGGTTTCGACTTGGAGAAAAGACTGTACTTTGGTTTTGCACTTTGTTGTCTTACGTGGGGACCCAATGTTAGCCTATGCCGGCCAGCTATAGGCTGTCTCTGCTTTATAGACTCTAGCTGAGGCCTGACGCATTTTAGAGTGCACATGCACAGTGCCTGGAAAAGCCACCTAAGGCTGTGTTTGGATGTGACTCACCTATAAAAATGCAAATTTGCTACCCATCTGCTACTTAGAAGCCCTTCAAACACCCTCCCATTAAGGCCCTTGTCCTCGGGGACATGGGGAGGATGGAAGGAGAGAGGGGAGGAAAGGAGGGAGGTGGGGGAAAAGGTATAGATCAATTAAAAACAATAAAAAATAAAATAATGAGGAAAAAAGACCCTTGTCCTCAGAGGCAACCTCAGGTCCAGCTTCTCAAGTATGTCTCAATGGATTCCTCTAAGGCATGCAAATGCAGATCTCTTTTCAGCAAGCAGGTGACAAAATGCACCGTGTCTTCCTGCAGCAGCAGTCTCAAGAGTCAAGTCCTGTGGGAGGAGGGGCTACAAACTGCAGGCTTCAGGAACACTGCCCCTTCAGAGAATCTAACTATATACGTAAGAGAGGTGTGTGCATAGGTCAGAGGTGGCCAGGGCTCTGGGCATGGGAGACAACCTCTCCATCAGACAAACGTCAGGTAAGTGTGGTATTCAGCCAAGTTTCATAGGCGCAGACAAGCAGGGCCAGAGTCCCTGCTGGCCCTCAGCCCAGTATCTACTCCTGGACAGCAAGCTGAATCCCCACTCCCTGCCTCCTCCCTGCAGAGCCATATCTTAATAGGGAGAAACCAGGCACAATCTGGCAGGCCCCCAGACCCATTCCCAGGCAGCCAGACCTTAACAGCGTGACCCAGGCATGGGCTCTTCCACTGACTGTGGACAACACATTGCCCTCCTCCCACCCCCATTCTTCCTGGGGCAGGGCTCCAAGGCGTCACCACCAATCCCTCAATGGCTCAAGGGAGGGGTGGAAAGCAACCTCTGAGACTCTGAGCCATAGCCCTTGGTCAGCTGAGTAGGCTAGCCAATAGAGCCGGCTGCAAAGTCCAGCAGCCTCCTCCCTTTCCTGAAATCAATGTGTAGGCGGAAAGTCTACCCAGCTTAGCAACACTGGAGATGGGGCATGGGTCAAGAGAAACCCAGTCTGTACACAGAGGCTTGGAAGTGGAGGGAGGCAGACTTCTTAGCCGACAGCACTAGCTACTAAGCACCCACAGCAAAATGGAGACCCACCAGGTAACCAAAGGTGTCTTTTGGCCTCCTAAGGGCCGAGCAGGGAACACAGCCATAAACCCTCCCGGGTGAGCGCTCTAATAAATGGTTATATGTGAGAATGAGTTTCAGAGTCCCAGGGCCCTGAAAATTAAAGAATGACCACTGGCCTTGACTGCCTTCCAGATTCTGAGCCTTCATGCATCCTAAAATCCCAGCAACCTAGAAAACCCAGGTCAGTGGGACGGCCTCCGAAGCATAGCTGCTGACAGCCAGGCTCGGCCTGATTGATAGGCCCCGGGCTGACGGCCTTCGCACCCCTAACAAATTGTTGGCTGAGTGAATAACCCTTTCTAAAAAGAAAACAAAGGAAATATTGAGAAACAGCCACCCACGACAACTCCAGCTCAAGGGGGCCACTTGGTTCTTGCGGCATTTTCCGTGCATATTCCTCCAACCCCGGCCTCCCATCTCAGGTTTCCAGGACAGGGAGGTCCAGCAGAGAGCTGTAAAGAGTCCTTCAGAAAACGGGCCCTGCCCTTTCCCACCTGCCCCAAGTCTCCTTCAACACTTTCAGGCCCCACCTGGCCTCTTTGCCACCAGGATTCAGAGGAGATGGGGTCACCACAGTGTGGGAACTTGTGAAGTCAGTGGCTTAGAGAGCTTCCTCAGCACTCAGGCCCAGCCTCGCTTTCTTCCCACAAGGCTGACCCTGCACTGATGCTGGCCTGCAGGCGGAGGCGCATTGGCCCTGATAACACCCCCACACTGCATGGCGTCCTAGCCTCTAGGGCACCTGCTCCAGAGTGGCAGGCAGCCCCACTTCTTTCCATACGCTTCCATGGGAGCAGGTCCAGCTTTGAGCAGAAGCAGGCAAACCAAACGCACGAGCAAGGCCAAGGCCCAGGAGGACTGAAGCCCCGAAGCCTTTGTTAGCACCCACATACACAACTAGCTGCCCACTCTCCTGTTCACCCCAACCCAGGAGCACCACACAGTTCAGAAGAGCAAAGATTCTCAGAGGAACTCATGGGAACAGAAAGCAGGTGAGACAAGGCTTCCCAAAGCATAGTCTGTTCCACCTCCTACCCTGAAATAGGCAGGGATAGCCCCAAAACAGACCCACAAGATCACTGGCCTTCCTTATACCCACTTACAAGGTCCTTAGCAGCAGCCTGGTAGGCATCTCTCCTCCAATAGGCTTTTAAATCTGAAATTCAAACCAACCTAAAACAGGGGAATTTTGCAGCCTGCTGTTCAAAAGGCTCTCTGCAGACAAGTGGTCAGGACCTGACACACCATAATTACACTATTTCCAACACAGTGTACATACAACATATAACTGCATGAGTGTACACACATACACATGCAGATGCACAGACATGTGTACTCATGTGCACTAATGTATATACACATGTATTCATCCATTCATAGCATACATCATGACAATCATGTGTACACTGCACTTACTGTGCATACCATGCATATCCACATGCACACAAACATCCCCGTTGTTCTTCTGCAAGGCACCATACACAGCACACAAAGCCACAAGAAGTTAGAGCCCCAGACTCTGCCACTGAGGAAACAGACCCCAGGACATTGGGCATCTATGGGACCACAGACCTAGAAGTTACATAAGTAGTAGTTAGGCCTAGGACTTTCAATCTAAAGGACATATTCCTTCAGGAAGGCAGCTTCTGGTGACCTCACTCTCTAACATCCCCTGTCACCCTTCCCCAAAAGGGTCATCTTCCCCAGAAGACAGAGAGCAGCATCAGAGCTGAGGAGGGGCAATGCGAGAGGCCAAGGACAAAGCAGAAGACAGAACCCGTGCCTGGATCAGCATCCCTGCAGGACACCAGTTAGACCCTCCTGGGGACAGCTTCAGTTACAAACTTGTCTGGGCTGTGGGCACGTCCTTCCATTAAATGAAAAGGGAAACCCAAGAGCCACTTGGCACTCTCTGCTCTGACCTTCAGAGTGCTCGGCCCTCCCCAGTGACCATCAGATGTTTGCTGAGCCTCCCTGAAAGCCAGGCCCGGACTGCTGGCGCCAGAGACCCAACAGAAGAATGGAACAAAAGATGAGAGGTCACAGCCACCTTCATAAGAGACCAGGTCCTGGTGAGGAAAACTGAGGCACAAAGAAATGTTCAAGAATCATCTGCCATCTTCAGAAATGGTCACCCTAAAGAGGACACATATCCATGAAGGAGGAGACAGCCTAGGGACCCCAGCGACTGGCTGGCGGGGCCAGTCTTGCCTCCCACCTGCAGGCATCCCAGACCCCAACACACCAGCACCAGCAGCACAGGCCCTTACTTAGCAAGGACTTGATCCTACAGAAACCTCCGGAGGTCAACTGACATGCTTACTCAGCAATCCAAACCCAGGAACCCCATAACTACACACTCAGAACCCCCAAACAAGATACTCTAGACCTGCCTGTGGCCTGGCCACCATGGACATACACGTGGACAGAGAGCTGGCAGCCTCATCACCAAGGTGGGCCAGCTACTGAGCAGAAGTGGAAGGCTTATCTGCACAGCCTACCATGAAGAGCAGTTTCCCTCCTTTGCATAAAGGAAGGTGGTAACCCTGGTGGAGACTCAGTCAGTGTTCACTGGGACCTGGCACCTCGAGCCACTCACAGTCCCAAGACATCTGCCTACTCCTGAGTGTCTTTCACCCCTGACTATACAGCCTCTGGGTAAGGAAGTCTTCCCTCTGGAAGGCCCAGCCTAGCAGGAATCACACTCCAGTAGTTACTTCCAGTGCAGCTGTCACTTCAAATGACACCACCCGGCCACTTGGGAGCAATGGTTAATACTTAACAGTGAACCAGTGAACATCACACTTTGCCCTCTGCCTGCAAAGGCAGGGCTTGAAGTCTGGAGAGCAACGGGAACTGCAGGCAGTCCAGCCGGCTGAACTTCCTGCTGCAATACTGGGTGTCTGATCCCACATTACACGCAACTGTACAGCTGACAAGAGGGAGTCACTGTCTAAAGCACCAGAAGGCAGTGGCTCTGGTTCAACGTCACTGCCCCTCAACACTGGAGCCTAGGGCCTGCCTTGACACTCACTGGTCAGAACTAGGAGTCTGCTAAGTCTTACAACCAGCAGGCAGAGGGTGATAGCTCCCAAATGGTCTTTTGGATGTGGTCAAAATTCCTGCTAAGGTCTGAGATGTTTGGCTGGGATGCTGAAAGCTCCTCTATGTAACAAGCTCTATGCCCTCGACAAAACCTCTCTCCTCCTCGCTGGGCACCTCCTCTTTCTGAATGTTCTTCCTGACCACACCACAAGCCACACAACTCTAAGTAAGGGACACTTGGGGCAGCCTACCAAAAGGAAAACCACCTGAAATCCATGAACGTCCCTCACAGAAGGAGAGTAACATGGTTCCTAGTGTTCTCCCGCAGCTGAGAACAGAAAAAAAGGTAAAACGGGGGTTCTCTCCGGGTTCAGAAGGTGATACAGCGTTTGGGCTTGTGGTTTGCCTAGGTTAGCTGCAACTCAGACAGAGTCTAACGCCCAGAGCGGCTCTAGCTACTGTAGATTACATATACAACACCTGTGATGTACTAGAAACAGCAGGTAACGCCACAGGACCACGCCCAGCACAAACAGGTGAAGCAGTATGCTAAAGAAGCATTGCCCAGCAGCCACAGTAATGCTACTCACTGCTGGCTTCTTCTAAGGGGAGCCTCTTCACACTACAGTTCATACGGACCTGTTCTGCTGGAGTTGTCTTGGCCCCTACGGCATGCACACACTTGCACACAGGGATCTACCTACCAAGCTCAAAGCCATCTTTCCTACGGAATTCCCCCAGCCACCTCAGCACCCCGTGGCTACCCTGACTCACCATCAAAAGCTAAGCTTATCCTCAGCCTAGGCCTTTCACATGTCCTCTGAGGCTATATATATATATATAAGGCCGCATTTCTGGAAGCCAACTGCCTGCTGGTCTCTACCACAACTGGTGTGTGGTTCACATCCATTCCTTGAACACCCACCAAGGGTCCTCACTGCT
Source organism: Microtus pennsylvanicus (assembly GCF_037038515.1). Lineage (NCBI taxonomy): Eukaryota > Metazoa > Chordata > Mammalia > Rodentia > Cricetidae > Microtus > Microtus pennsylvanicus. The sequence continues at coordinate 4,564,613 of NC_134584.1, forward strand.
CCCCATGTCCAAAGGAATGCATGCCCGCCACTCTCCCACTGCTCCTACAGGCAACGTCAGCATCCTGCATGCATCTCCTTGATACCCAGATCTCACTCTCCATCACATATTGTACCACATAACATACTAGGCTCCTGCTGTGCCAGGATGAGGCAGGGAATCCATCTGGACATGGATGCACCAGGCTCAAGAGGGACACAGCCTTAGTAAATGATCTTTCTGGATCAATGGGACTGCAATGTCCAGTTCCCAGACAGTCTTCGTCTGCTTGGCTTTAAGGGGCATGGCATTATGTTGGACCATTAGAAAGCCCTGCATCACAGAAGCTGTCTGTGTCTTCAAGCCCTTGGAGCAGTTCAGACATTCACCCAGCAGAGTGATCAAAAGGCCTGGGCAACATTCCAGAAAAGGACACAGACCCAGGAGGTCCTCACATTAAACAAAAACAAGAAAAAGATAATGGCTGGGGAAAAGAGTCAGACTTAGCACACAGAGGTACCTCATCATTCTTGAAGCTCACACCAGTGACACCCAAACACTTAGTAGCAGTCTGACCATAGCAAAGGACAATGCTCAATACCGTGTGACCTTCTACTGGGGAGGAACCAGAACTTCTACCCTCATGTGCACACACAGGGCATATACGCATGCTCACACACATGAACATGGGCTAGGCATGATAACTGGGTGCTGACACCTGTACCACTGGTTCCTAAGGGAAGGGCTCATTGCATGGATACAGTTAGGAGGAGGTAGGGCACAGCCCACGACCATCTGGGTTCCCAGCAGGCACCTGCTCGGTGAGATCCTTTGTTTCCTCTAGTTGCTTTGTACAGCCTTGTCTTATAATACTGGGGATCAAACCCATGGCCCTTGGCCAGCATCCTACCACTGACCAGTAACTCCAGCACCATCTTTGGTTTGAATTCATGCTTCCCCCTCCTACTCTGATTCCGCAGGTCAGACGCTGCTGACTCTGTAAATGACCATCAACCCCATCTTGAAGAACTCCCAACAAGACGGTATTAGGGTCCAAGCTCACATATTCAGTCCCACCTTCAAGGACTCCTGGCGAGATGGGGTGTGAGCCCATGCTCCCCAGCCCGCCTAGATCTCCAGCACCCATGTAACATCCTTTCCTGACAAATCCCAGGACGAGGTGTTAGTTCCTGTCCTAGCCTAGCAGGGCAGGGCCTGGAGTCTCATGCTCAGTCTATTTCCTCACCGTGACCCCTTTGGCCAAGCAGGCAGAGTAGCCCTTCACCACCTATCAGCAGCAGCCCCGAGGGACACCCACAACACTATCCACAGCCCAGCCAGAGGTGACTCAGCCTGCCTCAATCAGTGTATCAGTGAACAGGGTCACCTCTACAGAGGGAAGTAAGAAGTCCCCCAGGTAACTAAGATGAAGTCAGCCACAGAGCATGAAATCACGTGGACGGAATCTGAAAGGGGACCTGCAATCAGACTGGAAGGAAGCCTGCAGAGACGTCAGTTCTGACCTGGAATGGAAGGGCGACCAGCAGTGATCACCCTGCAAGAACTCCAGCAAGAGCCCATTGTGGAAACTCCTTTCCTAGGGCAGAGACACCTCACCTTTCACCTTCCCTGACATGGTTTCCCATAGTCTTGAGATCTAACAGTGCTCCACTCTCTGAGGTAGGACAGGAAGTGTCCTGGCCCCATGCAGTGTCCTCTCTGCTTCTACACACTGAAAATATTCCAGCATAACACCACGAATTCACATGTCCTTTCCACTTCTAGAGGAATCTCACAATAAATATAGTCCAGGTCCAACTTCTGTCCTGCAGAAAGGCTAAGGGGTGTGGTCCCTGCCCTGAGGGAACAATCCCTTTGTGAGTGGAAACCAGAAGGTGAAAAATGGAGGAAGAAAAATGTGGGTGTCACATTTTCCACACTTGCCCCTCCCCCTCCCCTTGCCCAATCAATTTTCACTCTATATGGGCTGGGAGGCAGGCTCCTCATATGGGACCAAAGACTATTTAACTAGACACACACTATCTAGAAGATAGAGCCAATTTCATTTCTGCCACTAAACAGCCAGCCCAGGCCCTGTCTGGGTCACAGAGCACTAAGGGGAGGGGGTGGTGTGAAGGTAAAGATGGCAACTGTATGGGCCAGGCAAAGGTCCACTTCCTACCCTCACACTATCTGCTTCCCTAGGATAGAAGCTGCATGAGACTCAAGAGGGCAGCCACATATTTACAGGCTGAAGAGCTTCCTAGACAACCCGGCCTTGCCAGACCCTCGTTCTGGTCCCAAAGACACTGGCTGTATAAGCTGGGGTGGCCTACGAGGCCCCGCCAGTTCCACCGCAGCTTGGATCTGTGTAGGCACACGAGATAAAGTCCCACAAACTCACTTCAGCACAAGCAACACGCAGTCCACACGTGTCCAGGAAACAATACTTCCAAGGTCAGGCAAGGGATCTGTACAGAAGGCAGGACAAGACAGCAGTGTACCCTGGTGACTCCTGTGGTCAGGCAAGCTGGCCCTGGCCTGCTGCCCACATACATCGTTAAGATCCACACAACAGACCTTTAGAAAACCTTCTTCCTGCCTTACCGGACTTTCCCAACAACAACCAAGTGTGAGGGCCCTTTCCTACCACCGGGGCTGGGTTCTGAAGCTCCCGTTAGAAACAGGGCAAACCCAGCAGACTTGAAAATACAGCACATTCACCCTGTCATGGCACCGCGGGCTAAGCTTCCAAAAACATCTTCATAGAAATAACTACAAGTTCTACATGAGCCCAGCCAAGTTAAGTTCAACCTGGACCATCAAGTATCATTAAAACACATACACAGGGCTAGAGATGTGTGCTCAGAAGGTAGAATGTTTGCTAGCAAGTACCAGCCCTGGTTCAGTAACAATCAGCAGCATATTTAAAAAATAAAAAAGGAGGTGTGGCCACACATTACTGTAATCCAAGCAGTTGGTAGAGGCACCAGAACCAGAAGTTCAAGGTAATCTTTGTAAAGCTACGTAAGACCGTGTCTCAAAACAATTAACCAATTAAAAGTGCAGGCCTGTCCTCCTGTTAGTCTAAACATGTGCAGGCAATAAAAAGTCCTAACGGTTACCTGCCTTCCCAGAAGTTGAATCCTCAGTCTTGACCTCAGGCACCACTTAAGGGCCCTGACAGTAGAGGGGACAAAAATATAATGAATCAAAACGAAAAATACCTTCGGCTGAGACGCTAATACTGGATGTCAGCAGATGTGTAGAATTGTCTGCCTAGGGGCACTGGGTACCAGGAAGGGCTGTTGGGGCTCTACTCTTGAGTACCACTGTGATGCTGTCCACCCTCCCTCCACAGTGTCCCTGACTGCGGGACACTGAGTCTAGGCTTTCTAGATTCTGCCTCCACCTCTGAACTGATGTTACATTTTTTGCCAGGCATCTGCTCTGAGATACAGCATGGTTTGTCTACACAGAGAAAGCCTGAACAGTCCAGCAGCCCCCCATGGGAAGGGTCACTGAATGAGAAGGGCAGGTGGCTAACCTGTGCTAAGCCACTTCCTGGCCAGCATGTCTAGCCTCTGTCTGCAGGCTCCTAAAAGTATGACCAGAGGAAGCACAGCTTTTTCTGCCTATATACTGGGCGGCAAAAGTTTTGAGATCATAAGGAAGAGACTTGCACCCTCTTTCCCTTCCAAACCCAGAGCCAGGAGCCTGATTTTCCAACCTGAGACTGTGGGGCATGCACAAGGCCAGCTGCAGCTGTGAGTCTTTGATGGGTCTTTTCACCTCAACAGCCCAATCAAAGGGCCTGTTAGGATCTAGGTCTAGAGAGGGGTTGAATCAGAGTAAGCAGCCAGTTCAAGGTGACTTGTCATCAAGCAGGGGGAAGCTGGGTTCTAGGAGCTGGGCTGGAGATGGATTCCCAGGCCCATCCCCACCCTGCAGAAAGTGAAAGTGCCAGAGAGAGTTCAGAATCCAGGGAACAAAGAAGAGCAAAGAGAAGCCCGCGCTCAGAGAGCGCAGCCCCCTCCCCAGGCAGACACGGGCCTCTGTCCTCCCTCTAAGATCCCAAAGGAGGTTTGGCTGGGACAAGGTCAGTGTAGGCAAATCTGGGATCCCAGTCAGAACTATTAGAAGACCGCCCTGGGACGGTCTGGAGCAAAGCAAAACAGGCCCAGAGGAAGTTCTGTGTCAATGAGACCACCCACCCAGGGGTCTGTACTTCGAGCTCTCCCAGGTGCCACCTAGGAACCTGGGCCTTCCCGTTTCCATAGGTACCTCCAGCAGCTCTGCAACTCCTCCCTAGTCCCGTCAGAGTTATCGGATCAAGTCGTTTCCGGTGCTCAAGCCTCAGTGCTCCAGACTAGCCTTACAGAGAGGTGGAGACCGCGCCCCCAGGGCTAATCGAGCCAGGCCAATAGAGACTTAGGCTCCCCGTGCAGCCTGAACAAGATGCAGGGAAGTGAATTCTAGGGACGGGAACGAACAAGACCAACAAACCACCAGCACAAGAATCCTCTCCAAGTCCCGGGTCACTCCTCTGAGCCAGGCAAGCACCGGCTAGCCCTCCTGACCCCTTCCCATCACCCCGATACGCGCCGCGGGCCGCTGCCACCCTACGAGCCCGAGCGGCCCAGCGGTGGCGGGAGGGCCCAGTCTCTCTGCCTTTGTCCCGCGGCAGGTGCGGCCAAGCTCACCCGAGGTAGGGCAGGCAGAATCCGCACTCTCGGGGGACCCCGGTTCCTCCGTACGCTCAGCAGCCTCGTCCCCGGAGCCGTCGGTGCGCGCCTCCACCGGCACTACGGTAAAGTTCGTGGGCATGGCTCCGCTAGACTTGGCTGTCCCCTGCAGCCAGACGCCGCTGCCGCCGGACTTGGGCGTAGGGGCGGGGTCCGCCAGGCACGCCCCGGCCACCACGTGATCTCACCTGCCCGCCCCCACGGCCCAGGAAAAGTTTGCCCGGGGCGGGGCCGGGCGGCTTCCCAAGTGACCCCGCCCCCTCAAGGCTCCGCCCTCCCGCATCTCCGCCCCTGTAGGCCATAGTCCCTGGGTTACCCCTCCAGAACACTGTACCCCTCAAAAATTCCGCTCCCACAAACCCAGTCCCTAGAGGCCACAGCCGAATAAACTTTACGCAGAAGCAGACCTCCCGCAGCACCGGAGACTCCAGTTCCGCCCGCAGAACTGCGTCTCCCCCTCCACATCCCTGTTCACAACACAGGCTCCCTGCCCTTAGTTTCAGTTCTCCCATTCTCTCCTAACTCCCGTGGGGCTCTTCTCCCACCGCTCCACAGATCATGGTCCTTTTCTCTCAGCCTGTCTGCAGCTCAGCATCCCTACCAGGCCGGTAATGTGGGGTGGAGCCCTCACCAGGTCAGGCTGCTAACCTAGTCCAGGGGACTGGTCTATGGCTAGCTATGGGCGCTGTCCTTTGGGGCTTCGTGCTCCCTGAGGTTAATTCCACCCAAGAGGTCACTGGCCTCTGGGACGGGTTTAGCCTGCCAAGCCCCAGCCTCTTTGTACCTGCTGGCAAGAGTGTCCCACGACCCAACCTGGGAAAGCCTTGCCACCCAACCTCAGAGAATGGTGCTTCCTTCCTTGAGTTTGGTTCCAAGGGAATATGGTAACTTCCCAGGGTAATAACAGGAAGCTTTGAGCAAAGGGTTCCAGAATACAAACACGGAGGAAGTCACAGTTCTTCCTTTCAGGACCTTGTTCTCAATGAAAGACTGTCAGCAATCAAATACTCATCAGGGAAGAAGTAAACTAAAAATATTAGGGGCAAACTTGGGGTATCACTCAGTAGGATAGGGTTCTCTACCATTTCAGAGACCCTGGTTATCATTCCCAACACACTTCACAAAAGCCATAGCCCCCAGATGCAACAAATCACCCAAGAAACATAGGCTGCTACTCACAACATGTGGAACTGTGCCAGTCAGGACGGCCAGGCCCAGTTCAACCAGGCACAAGTCTGGAAGGCAGCTGACACCCCAGTGACCAGACTGGGACACAGGAGCTACAGGACTTTGCATATACTACCAATGAGAATAAAACATTTCTAAACCAACTCAGAAAAGCCATTTCTGTGAAAACTCAACTGTGCCCAGCATGGCTGCTTTCTACCCTCTACCAGGAAGGCTCTTCTGGTCAGGAGCTTGAAGGAAGTATGGCTCACTCAGGAATGACCCCTTATACAGTTAACTCCAGCTCCTATTGAGGGTGGGATGCAGCTTGCTGGGTCCACACTGCCACCCCACCTCCCTCCAGGAGCTATCCATAGCAGAGAGGGGCTAGCACCTGTTTCCCCAGATCAGCTGGACCTCAACAGTGACCTCAGAATATCCTGCCGGGGGGTGTTGTTGAAAGATGGGGAGGCATTGCTGGGAGAGGGACAAAAGCATCCACTCAGTTAAGAACAATCCCTTCAGGGCAAGCTCTCAACCTCCCAAAAATGGTTTCAGGGAGTTCAGCACTGAAAATTAAGTGTTGCCCTCTCTGAACAGTGACACCATTAGGCTCATCCCCAAAGTGAGCACAAAAGGGTCACCTGGAAGGATTAGAACCCTTCTGGAGTTGAGCAGATCCAGGTACAAGGACCCCTCATAGCAGTGGGTCAGGAAAAAACTCTGCTGGCTCCAGAAGCCCTCCTGGGGACCCTCTCAACCTCAGCTCCCCACAAGTGACCCTCTCCAGACAGGCAACCAAACCACTTGATACTCAGGCCCCCATCACCCTGCCCTCCCCCCACAATTGTTTTTTTTTTTTAAGAGAGGGTCTCATAGCCCAGGTTGGTCTCAAATTTCAATATATAGCCAAAGACTAGATTTCTAATCATCTTGCCTCTACCTCTCAAGTGCCGCACACCGCGCTCCCCGTGTCTGTGCTCTATGTGCTAGAACCCAGTTAGCGAGCTTCAGGCAAGGGGCTGGAAGTTGAAGACACAGATGCAGAGACAGACTGACATGCAGACCTTTAAACACTGATACCAAAAGCCCCCGGAATGCTCTCTTTATTGTGTTCAGGGGCAGATTATAGAGAGATAGCCACGCTCCAGCCAAACCCACCAGAAACCACTCTCCTGCTATCAGGAACTCCTGAAGGTCTCGTGCTCAGAGCAGCTGTAGGCACTCAGATCAGGGAAAACAAGTTGTTTACAAGAAATTCAGGTTCTGGGGTCTCACTGCTCCCAACATCAAGTGCTGGGATTACACGCACGTGCAGACATGCCCAGCTATAGTTCATTTTTCAAACGTGTCTCTCAGCCCCATCTCCGGTGGCTGACTGGTCACACATCAAGGTCTATCACTGTACCCACAAGCTGAAGAACTCAGACAGCACTAAGCATTGCACCCAGTGAAACCAAGGAGGAGCATGGAGGCACCCACTCACGTGTGTTGGGAGGTCAAGGGGCGAGGGGGCATCCGCTGAGTTTGTCTGACTCACAGAAGGAAGAGCCCACAGAATGGGGACAGAGCAGCCTATGGGGATGTTTTCATTCCTACTAAGTAGAGATAGATTTCCATCAGCCCAGTGTGGAGAGTCTCAGGACCAATGCAGCATCAAGTATTTCAACCCTAAGTGGTTCACAGAGAACCAGTGGGCCAGCTACCAGACCTTCTGGGAGCTCTAAGGGGTGTTCTGATTTCAAAGGCTATAAAAAGGAAATGTGTCTCTGCTTTATAACTGCTTCAGACAGGACACAAAAGTCTGATGGGTAAATACTCAACCTAGGAAAATACTTTTTTTTCTTGACATGGGACCGTATGTGCAGAGACTAAAGGCTGGAAAGCTCTGAGAACGTGTTATTCAATGACACTACATTGTAAGATTTCTAGAGCTGCACTGAGAGGTGTAGCATACGCTTCTTTGTGCCCCTCCCCCGTGTGTGTGACAGTGCACGTGCCAAGCTCCACTGTGGGCCCTTAGGCACCTTCTCTCTTTTGTTCGAGAGGGTGTGTCACTGGTTTGGAACGTTGACACATGGCATAATTTTAACTGGCCACTGAGCTTCCAGGGTGCCACCTGTCTCTACCCACCATCCCCCAGAAGCATTGGGATTACAAGTATGAAGAAGTACCCAGATTTCTGTGTGGGTTCTGGGGTTCAGTAAAACACTTGCAATCAGATCATCTCCCCAGTCCCCCTGAAGTGCTTTTAAAGCACAAAACCAAGAAATAAGAGGCAAAATTGAAGATGCTCCTTATGGAATTTGCCATTTGGGCAAGAAACTGATAGCCAGGTATTGCTGAGGTCAGCACAGTGGTGTAAGTGCAGGCAGACCTGTTGCTGCTTTTAACCCCCAATGATATGGTATCACCCATCCGTGACTACTTGTCATATAAAAAACCCAGGGCTTCGGTGCACATAACCATAGGCAGAAAGCATCTTCCTGTAGCCACTAGGCTTTGTCACCCACAACGCTAGGCTCTGGCATCTGAGAGTCAGCCGAAGCTGAACTCTTCCTTAGAAGGCTGCCTTTGAGTTAGACCAAGGCCATATCCTGCGCCTTATAGATCTTCCCCAAGGCACGTTATTCCTGCCATGGTCAGGAATGGACCACCTAGCAGTGTTCTGTGGGGACTGAGCTAGGGACAGAAGCATCCAGTCTTGGACTCTGATAAGGTCCATCAGCTTCAGTCAACCAGCTCCCGGATGCTATTCTTTCTTCATACAAAACCATTCCACTTAGACCAAAGACATACACAGGGTGTCTCCCAAAAGACTGTTCAGTGTCATTGTCCGGTCATTGTCTCAGATTGCACGGCCCATCACTGTTATCAGCTCAGGGACTTTCTGCTCAGCTGTAGGGATTGGCAAATCTAGTTCACTGATCAGATGCCTTCAAGCTATGGGAGCCTGGCTGGGCAGGAGACCCCATATGTGGCCCCTAGAAGCTGACAAGGAAACCTAGCTTGCAATGTTGTTTGTCATCAGCAGCTGCCAATTGGTACAGATTTGCCATCGGAATCCCTTTGTGACCTTCAGTTGTGCCCTTCACCCAGGGTCAACTGGAAAAATATCCTCCATGAAAATCTGCACTTTCCTGTTCCCCCACAGCACGGGTGTAGAAGGGAGCCCATCACATGACAGCCACTGTACACATGTGGATACTATATAGGTAGCTATGGAACAATAGGAAAAAGGCCAAGACTGAGCAGCTGCTCCACAGAGGACACCCTGCCTGGGCAGTCCCTGTAGGCACACGCAAGAGACGGCACCAAGTGATAACTCTGCCCTGCTGTAGCAAACCCAGTTCCCAGGCTCTCAGAGGCATGTGCAATGTGTTGCCACTTTGGTACACTGTATATCAGGGGCCAGGAAAGCCAGTGCTCCAGAAATGCCACCTCAATAGACACCGGAAGACTGGGGGCATGTTTACAACAGCCAAACTGTGGCAATGTTGAACAGAGTTCCGCCCGAGTATCCACAGAGTCCTGAAAGTTGGAGCCAGCGCCTCACACATTACAGGTGCCCCCACAACCTTGCTGAGGGTCAAAGCAGGTGGCAGGAGATGGTTATATTTTGACTCCATCTGGTGGGAACAGGGACTGAGTGTGCAGAATTCAATTCAGATTGCAGAAATGGGTCTCGCTATGCTTGGACCGTCCTCTTAAGTAAGAGAGAGGAAGTTGATCTAGCCTTGGAAAGTACAGAACTTTTCTCCCAGTTTCTAACCTCAAAGCCCAAAGCTTTGCTTTATGTTGTAACAGATTCCAGAACCACCTAACCCGGTGCCCCGCACCATGTCCAAGTGACTGCCTGCTACACTGCAAGTTCCACACTTACTGGGCGAGGAGAGACGTGGGTTATTTCTGACACATCCAAGACAGCAAATGTTTGTTAAATCACAGAGTTGACACAGTATAAAAGAACTCATCTGGTCCCCAGGCCATGAAAAAGGTGTCTGCCTCCAAGGCCTGGATTTCTACAAGCAGAATTCCCAGTGATCTGTCCCACCCAATGGATCTGGTCCCATGGTGTCCAGCCTGCACCACAGCCAGAAAGAGCCACAAACCTGTCTACCCAGTAGCTCACAACCTCTATCTACAGCCACACTGAGTAGGAAAAAAGTCTAAATTCAAGGCCAGTGCTTGCCCTCTCAGCAGGACAACAGTCTTTTACTTTACCCCAGGGACACTTGCGTCTCTTTAATTTCCGTGTGTGTGTGTGTGTGTGACATGCATGTGTGTACAAGACTCATTTGTCTGGCTTCCATATACACATGTATAGAGACTGACTTCAGGTGTCTCTATTTTTTGAGACAATATCTCTCACTGACTTTAATGCTTGTTGTTTGAGCTAAACTGGCTGCCCCAGAGATCCCACTATCTCCAGCAACCCCCAGTTCTGGATTTACAGGTGCATGTGCCCCATGCCCAGCTTTTACACAAGTATGAGGATGTGAACTCAGGTCCCCATGCAAGAAAAGCAAGCACTGAGTCAACGTCTCAGCCTGTGGTGGTTATTTTGGGTTGTCAACTTGACTACATCTGGAATTCACTAAAACCCAAGCAGCTGGGTTCACCTGTGAGGGACTTTTCCCTAATTAAATCATTTGAAGTGGGAAGACCCACTTTTAATCTGGATCTTTTGAGGTGGGAAGAGACGCCTTTAATGTGGGCCATACATTCTGCTGACGGCCAATATAAAGGACACAGAAGAGGGAAGCTTCTTCTTTTTGCCTGCTTGCTTTTGCTGACAAGCCTGTCTGTTCACTTCTTCTGGATTCCAGTGTATACTGAAGACCATCTAAGACAGCCAGCCTCACGGACTGAACAACTACTCAATTCTCGGACCTTGCACTGGTAGACAGCAATTGTCGGACTGGCTGGACCACAGCCTGTAAATCCTCTAATAAATCCCATATATATGATATATATTCTGTAAGTTCTGTTCCTTTAGAGAACCCTAATACACAGCCTAACCCCTTTGGGTGCATAGTCCCAAATAACCCTGGAAGAGAAGATGAACATCTGTAGGCACAGTAATAATATAATGCCTATTTTGTGGGTCTCAGGGTGGCCAAGTCACTTGCTCAAGGTCACACACCCAGCAGAAGGATGGATAAGCAGAGGCAGATAAGAAAACAAGTTCTAGAAGCCTGGAGTGAATGGAAGGGCCAGGAAGTCTCTGCCCATTGGTACCCTGTCCGGGCCCTCTCCCATGGGACACATGCCCGGGCTGCCTTCAGGAGCTCAGGAAGTTCTGCTGGGGAAAAGCAGTTAGGTGCACATCCCAGCCCAGAATAGATGCTCACGCTGGCATCCTGTGACTTGGGACTTGTGAGTGGCCTAAAAGATACGTGTGGCAGGATAAGTCTAAAGCCAACCTCTTCGGCCCAGCAGTCCACTCCCAAGTCACAGCTCCTGGATGGCATCTGGAGTTCACACAGCAGGACAGGTGTGGCTCTGTCTCAGGCTGCAGAGAGAGGGCCACCTCCTCCCTCCATGGTCCTCTTCTCTCCTGTACCCCTGCATGCTCTAGAATTGTGCAAGCTGAATCATCAACTCACTCATTCTCCTTCCAGTTGACTGAAGATCAAGACATGCTGACCCTCTGACCAAGCCAGGTCCCTCTCCTTGTGGACTGTTAAAGGTCAAGGAGACGTTGGAGGTGAGACGTACAAACCCACTCAGTGTCAGAATCCTGGCTGACATCCATCCGAGTTGGAAATTCCTCTTGCGGAGTAGCTGTGGCCGTCGGATGTCACATGTCACATGAAAAACGCTGGCCGCAGGTCACTGTCCCTCTAGCTGTTACTAGCCCCTTGTTAAAAACATCTGCTTCGAGCAGGCAAGATGGCTCAGTCCCACTCAAGCCTGATTACCTGAGTTTGATACTCAAGACCCTGTCAGGAGCCAGTTTCCTCCTAAAATCATTACAGGAACCATCACCCTGGGGAGTCTGCAGAGAACCCCACACCCCTAATTGTGTTAAGAATGGTTCCATTGACAGAGCCTACCCCACACCCAAATTGGCTGTTAATGAGAGCTATCTGTTAGCGGAACCCACCCCGCATTCTAAACTATCTAGAGAACTAGGTGTGTCAACTTCCAGACCTTCTGTGACCTGACCGAAGATAACCTCCTGCCTACGTGATCAACGAGAACCACGTGACCAACGTGAACCACGCGGCAAGAGCCCAGAACCCTGTGCCCATCCCCCAACTCCTTGCCCTATAAAAGGTTGTATCTCGTCCCTAATAAACGGAGGCTTTGACAAACTTTGCATGGCCTTCTTCCTGTCTCCTAGCCCATATCTTCCAGGTAGTGCCTCTCCGTGACCCTGGAATAACTGAACCGCCAGGCGGGCTACTAACCCTAGACTAAGTGGCCCGCCAAGGCAATCGACAAGACCCAAATAAAGGGAGAAAAGAATAAAGTCTACAAAGTTGCCCTCTGACCACCGCATGCATGTCATGGTCTATCCCTGGTCCACACCACTCTTATATACTAATGAATAAAAAAGAAAAAAATTAATCTAGTTATTGACTGCTTTTCCTGGCTTGGGGGAAGGACTTAGTTTTCGGAGGTGGGTGTTGTTTGCTTGCTTATTTTGAAACAGGATCTTGACGTTCATTTACCTGGCACTCACTAAGTAGACCAGGCTAGCCTCTGAACTTTCTTCAACCTCCTGCCTCTGACTCCTAAGTGCAGGGATCACAGGCATGCATCCCCACACACAGCTTTGCTTTTTCCTTTTTAAAAGAATGTATTCTGTTTAATTGCAAAAAAAGAGTATAAACAGCATAAATATTAACTCCGTAGCTATAGGACACAGCTCTGTGGCCTGAAATATTTTCCATGGCTGTACAGCATCACCATGGCCCATCTCCCACACTTTCTCCTCTTCCCAAACTGCAATCTGTCCCCAAGAAGCCCCCGCCCCTGACCCTACCATTCTTCCGGTCTATGAGTACCTTCCTTTTGTGACTGGCTTGGATCGCTGAGCACAATGTCCTCAAGGCTCGTCCTTCCTTTTCAGATCAGTAACACTCCACCACGTGATGGACTCTGCCTTGCTCACCTCGTGGGCTCTGGAGTTCTTTCTACCTCTTAGCTATTGTGAATCATGTTTTCTTGTTAAACGAGTTCCCCCTCGTTTAGCAAGAACAGTTAGTTCCTGGGCTATATATCTAAGTAGAACAAAAGTGGTTAAAGGTGTCCACTGTTTCTGTAGAGAACCACATATTCACATACAATCTATCTGGGAAAAACAAGACGCGGCCTGGCGGGGTCTGTTCGGTAGGGCTAGGGGATGACTTTCCTGCCCTGCCTAAACCAAGCATAGTGCAGCACTGTCCAGACAAAAATACTTCATAATCCTTTAAATTAGCCAGATATCACTGCCCAGAGACAAGCAGGCTACCTTCCACCGCGATCTCTGTCCTATTATTAACCTAGCACTGATAAGGTAACACAGGACTGTGACAAAGGTCATTCTTTGGTTGGAGGCAGGCAACGACGGCCAATTTTACAGACTCTTGGGGTGTGTTGATGATGCTGCACAAAAAGACACCTTAGCAAGCAGGGCAGAAGCTAGTGCAGGACCCTCAGCCCGCTGGAGGGGCCATAGATCCTACCCTAGGCTCTTTTACCCTGGGGCTCAGACATCTCTCAGGGCAGATACATGCCAGCCCCTCAAAACCCAGAGGACCCCAGAAGGAGGACTTCCAGATAAATGAGTAAAACTGGCCAACCTGGTTTTGCACCCTGAGGGGCAGCCACTCAGCATGGCCACAGGGGCTGAAGACAGGCACCATGGGTGGTCCCTCCCCCACAGACTGGGAAATATTCAGCCTGTGAGCTTTTCTGCCTGTGCCAGGGGGATCTGCATGAACATTGCTAAGGGAAGTAAACACTTGCCAAACTGATTTACTTCTCTTCTACTCAATTTTTAAAGTTCAAATTTTGCTTTAAAGACTAAAATCTACCTCTTCGCCCCAGTTCTCTTCTTCTATTTCGTTAAAAGAAGAGAAAAGGGGAAATATGTTTGCATAGCAGTTGCTGACTTAGATAACTCTCTTGGCTTAATCACCTTATTCAAACTTTAAATATTTGGCTTATGTCCCATGACAGAGAGACAAACACACTGTCTGCCATGAGGAGTGAACTTCTTTGTGCAAATAATGCAAGTCATTAATTTCTACTTCCTCGGGGCATGAGTTAAAAATACATTTTGAAAATGAGCTTTGATTGCTATTGAAGTACATGAACATCACATGGCCCTCACAAATCTAAACTCTCTACCAGGTTAGCCTCCCACAAGGCACAGCTAGTAGCTAGATCTTTTCTATGAGACAAACTGCATAGTCCAAAGATGTGCACTAGCAAGACAGGGATGAATCCAGAGACCAAAAAAATAAAATCTCTCTAGAGGCAGGGCTAGGGCTGAGGTGTGCAGAGCACTTACCCAGATGCATGAGGCTCTGAGTTCAATACAAATAGCCCTAATAGAAGGAGAGGAAAAGAGGAAAAAGGGAGGCAGGAGAGGAGGAGGGGAGAGGGGGGAGAGAGATCACAGTCACCAAGTAGAGGTTAGTGTAAATCCAGAGGGAGGCCCTGCCCCTATGCCCCTTGAACCTTGACTCCTGACTCCTCCCTGAGGAGGGTCAAGGTAACCCACCAAAACTTGACCCCCCCCCCCCCAACTGTGGTCCTCTTGGAGGCTTTCCAGTTCCCCTCAGGACCGTGGACCACCCAAGAGCACAGGAGTTCAATTTAACCTAGATATCCTTTCATTTGGTCTGATTTGGTTTGTCTGGGATTATTTTACGTCGGCAATGAGCTCGTATTAGAAAATATTCCCACCAGTTAGTTGGTTAACAGATAAGGCAGTTCTACTGTGCTAAGGCTGTGAATGATTTATCACATGGGTGGTGGTGCATGTTTGAGGAGATATGCTCACCCTGATTTAAATCTCTCTCTCTCTCTCTCTCTCTCTCTCTCTCTCTCTCTCTCTCTCTCTCTCTCCACACACACACACACACACACACACACACACACACACACACACACACACACTTGTACGTGCATGCACTGTCAAACTTTAACTTTGTGTTTTTAGATATCAGTTAAGTGAACTTAATTTTAAAAGAACAAAAGCAAACACATTTTTAACCTCATCTCTGGCTGTGGCAAAATTCTTATTTTTGGTAGCCAAAGGAAGGGTGGACCAAGGAGACTGGGATGTCTTTTACCTAAATTACCACTCAGCAAATGTTTCCTTGAAGATGAAGGCAGAATTAAGACAATTTCAAACCCATAAAACCAAAGGATGCATTCAGGCAGATGGCCTGGTCCTGAGAAAGTTCAGAATACAGAAGAGATGTGGGGGCCATGAAGGTAAATCTAATCCACTGCCTACACAATGCAGCAAGGGCTGTGTGGAACAGAGTCCAAACCAGGCATGCCTGAGGGGTAGGGCACAGAGGTCTAGGTGCAAATGGCCTTAATTACGAGTCCTCTGACCAAGTCATGGGCAGCTGCTTCAAGAAAACCTAGGGCCACATTCTAAGAATGGGATTCCTGCTTATAAAACTTGCTCTTCTGCGAGAGGAATATAGTTCAGTATAGAACAAGTCCCTAGGTGCATGCCTAGGTTCGATCCCTAGTATTAAAACAAACAATACTGTTTGCTCAATCCCAAAGGAGGCAAAAGAAAATATACTCCTGACATTCACTGAAGGGGCTGCAGATCTAAGAGAATAATGATAATTTGCTGTGATAAGTTAGAGATTTCAAAACACCAGGTTTGATAACTGACGAAAAAAAAAAAAAAACCCTGCACAGAACAAAATCAGAAATCCAAGATCAAGACAAGAGAAGATAAAACAAGCTGGCATGAGAGCTCCTCTCTCTCCACCTGGACACCGCACACTGTGCTTATTACTCCACCAAGCTACCCTTCCACTGTGACTTCTCACCTCCAGTAGCATGGGAATAAAAGAGAATGTGACCTCTGTTCACAAAGGAATGAGCAGAAAGTCGGCCACAGACCACAAGAAAAGAGTTAAAGCCTTGAGGATTTAAAAGCAACACATTCCAAAGACCTGATGCCTTAAAGGAGTCACTGCTGAAATCTAACACCATCTTGTCCCCAGGATGGGAGTCGGGGAGTTCCCTCCTTGTGGATCTAGGGATGATTATAAAGACAATGGGGGGATTAAATTGTGTTTCTGGGAAGCCACGTGGAAATCCATCCCCAGGTGGCTTGCTTCTTCACACACCAGTTCTCACTTCACTATGCTACCCAACCACAGTGGGTCTTGCCTGGGAATCACAGAGTACACGACCTGACCCCAGAAGAACAGATCTTGATGGGAAACTGCTTCTTTGAAAAGGTTTAGTTGAGCTGAGGTGATGCTGTGGGTGGGTTGTCAATAATTCCACACCTGGCATCCTCCCAGGGAAAGGTCCCGAGTATCCTCAGACAGCGTTGACACAGACCCTGGTTTCCCCTTCCAGCTTATATTTCTTAAATATTGACTTTCGAGTGGTGAGAAACTGGAGATGAACCCAGTAACAACACCTACCATCCTGGCGGAAATGAAGATATTTGAGACACTGTGCCCCTCCCTGTGGCTATCAAACTATTGAAACTATGGGCTTCCAAGAAATTGGAATTTTCTCAGGAATCTCGTGCTGGAAGAAGGAAGCAGGCAGAGCTGTGGCCCTGAGGAGTCCAAGTCCTGCTGAAGACAGGTTCTACAGCCCCTGAGAACTACACCCTTAGACTTGACCCTTATTTAAAAATGTCATATAATGGAGCCTCATAAAATGTCTCTGGAAAGGGGCACAGACACCCTGACTAAGATCTACCTGGAGCAGCCTCGGTTTCCTCCACAGCAGCAGAATCCGCCTTGCCGCCGCCTCCCCTCAGGCTTGTCCTAGACTAGGCACAACTGCACACCTGCTTCCACAGACACACGAGCCTCAGAGTCACCCTGGCTGCCTTCCCATCCTGGCAGTGTTCTGTGGCTTCATCTACCACACCTGCTCCTTCTCTGTGCATGGCTGAGTCTCTGCTTTACTCTCCCCACAGCCCACACACCCCAGCCACTCTGGTAGGTCTTGGGTGGGATCCCGAGGTACCAAACCTGATGACCACACAAAGCACTTCTCAGGGAAGGCAGCCGCACCCTTGCAAGTCATGGTAAGATCGTGCTGTTCCTGGAGCACGGTTATGTCTTCCCGCAGAGAGTCTCTCATAGTCACAACTGCCATTGATGCTGGCTCCTTATCCATCCCTGTAGGCTGGCCTGAGAGCAGAGAGTGCTGCCTCACTCACATTCTGAGCAAAGCCTAGGATGCACCGGCAACAGACATGTCTCCCCTTCTTTCTGGGGCTTCACAGACTGATGACACAGGGCGCCATGAGAAATCTGACCGAGACTCCAGGCTCAAGGTGACCAGAGATACTTTCATTGCTTCCCTGATATAAGGGCACCTTTTTGCCCTTTTCATCCTCCTCCTGGGATCCCTAGGGGATGAGAAAGCATGGGCCAGTTGCCTAGCTGACATCAGCCAAATTCTACCCAGCATACGATTGGCGGCTGTCGTCAGGGCTTTAGTCACACAAATAAACCCAAGAAATCTCAGGAGCCACCCACTGTTTCAGGAAGGAGGCTGCAGCTCCACTCCACTGGATATAATTTCTGGACATGATTAAACAGGAAGGAAATAAAAGACTCTGGCTGAGATTACATGCAGGAACACCACAGAGCCCAGCTCTCTAGGCTGTACATTACCACTGCTAGAAACTAGTGATTAACCACACCTGCTGTCTGTCATTGTCACACCTGGCCGTGAAGCTGTGTGGTTTGGGGTCAGGGCCAGCAGTGCAGCAGAGGCCCTTTCTGCAT
Organism: Microtus pennsylvanicus; assembly: GCF_037038515.1. Classification (NCBI taxonomy): domain Eukaryota; kingdom Metazoa; phylum Chordata; class Mammalia; order Rodentia; family Cricetidae; genus Microtus; species Microtus pennsylvanicus. The sequence continues at coordinate 4,582,464 of NC_134584.1, forward strand.
TTCCCCCTAAGCAGGAAAGTGTAAGCTCCCACACAGGCCTGGATGTTATGGCCTTGGTTTTATTTCTCCACGTGGGTCACACAACTCTGGGTGTGGTGTTGCACTGGGGGGGGGGGTGTGTGTGTGTGAGGACCAGAAGTTCAAGGCCAGCCTCAGCCACCTAAGGAGTTAATAAAAGCCACACACAAATCCTAAAACTGCTTTTGTTTGGTGGACCTGAGAGTCCACCTTTGAGTGACTTTTCTGCTCTTCCATTGAGATGGCAACCCAGAATCCTCCAGTATCTCCCAGAAATCGTGGCATATGCTTGTGCCTGTGACTCATGGAAACCCTACCTGGAAGATTCCCCCTTCCCACTTGCCGCCTCAGCACCTGGGCAACAGCTTCTGAATTGTAAGGACAGTTGCTGGGCAGAGGAGCAGATTGACTACCTGGAGCCTGACACAGGAGGAAGGAACCGCTGTTTTATTTACTTTTCTTTTCTACTTGGTTAGGACTGGAGAAAGATGGGGGGGGGGGGGGGGGGGCTCTGGCTTTCCCAGGTGCAAGGAGACCCAGCGAGAGCTCCAGGGAAACCAGGACATCTCCGGGAGGAACTCCTTTTTAGGATTTGTAAGGCAAACGGAAGGAGGAGGCCCCTTGAGACTTAGGCCACTCCCAGCTTCAGACACATTTCCAAGGCCCATCGCTGTCCCTGCCAAAGTCGACCCTCCTGAGACACCCATCGCCCCCACCCAGTGACCTCCTTCCTCAGCACACCCCCCAACCCAGTGACCCCCTCTCCCTCAGCCCCCCCCCCCCCCCCCCGCATCGCAGTGGCTAGGGGAGGAGTTCCACTGAAGGTGTCTCTGTTTCCCAAGGACTAGAGGCTGCAGGACAGTGCTGATCAAAGGGGAACCCAGCTGTGCCCCCTCTCGTTTATTGGCCTGATCCCAAGCGCATTGGCTTGGCAGCTCTGGGCTCCTGTTGCAGTAGCTACCTGATTCACCAGCAGAAAATCAGGGTGCTCCTGAAGCAGCCATCCAGCAGAACATTTACCTGAGCTGGGTTTAAAGCCACTAGTGATCATTACATATAAGACACAAGAACATGGGGAACCTGCTGGCCAAGGGGCCCCTTTCCAGCGTAGTGAACTCCACGCTCACAACCAGGAGTTGCCCCCCCAGGGCTTCACTGGCCTTAGCTCTTCCACCACAGCAGCCCCTGCTCAGATAAGAAAGGGGAACATCCAAGCTACCGATCAGCCGACACATAGTGAAGCTGCACTCTCTCTCTCTCTCTCTCTCTCTCTCTCTCTCTCTGACACACACACACACACACACACACACACGTTTATTTATGGAATAATCAGAGTAGCTTACAGGCAGTGGTCCAGCTAGTTCAACAATGGCTGTCTACCAACAGAAAATCCTAGAATCCAGTAGCTGCTTAGTCCACAAAACTGGATGTCTCAGATTGTCTTCAGTATACGCCAGACGTAGCCCAAAGAGACAGGCTCCAATTCCAGTGAAGGAATGAACTTCCAAGAGTGAGGGCAATCAGGCAAAGAACGAGCACTTCCACGTCCTTATATAGGCTGCCATCAGGTGTGGTCCAGATTTAAGGTGGATGATTTCGGGTAGGTCGTCCTGCGTCAAATGATTTAATCAAGAAAAATCCCCCACAGGTGCACTCAGCTGCTTTGGTTTCAGTGAATTCCAGATGCAGCCAAACTGACAACCAAAAATTACCACCACAGTAAACTGACGAGAAAAACACAGCCCTTGGCCATCTGCCTTAGCCTCTTTAGGCTGCAAGAGACCCTAGACTGTGTAACTCATGAAGGACAGACATTTCTTCTGGAAGGTCAGGACAAAGTGTCTGCTGATAGCTAGTCTCCTGGCTCACAGAGGCCATTGTCAAAGCAGGTGACCCATCCTGGGGAAGGTTCAACAGCTTGGCTCTCCTAGCTTGTTGGGACCATTTAGAGTCCTGGCCTCCAGCTGCTCTTCCCTGCTAGAGATCTTTACTTTCCTTCTGATTTGAGTTACTGAAAGCTGTGTCAAAGTTGTTTACCAGCTCTGCTTCACGAGCGAGCACGTGCTGCCTTGCCTTGAGGATCAGAGGATAAGGTTTTCACCTGTTGGCCCACCTGACTGCTGAATAAGCCTCTGTGGTGCTATTGAATAATGGGCTTCTTACTAGTGACTAGAGGTCCGTGTCTCTGTCTTTCTGTCTCTGTGTTTGTGTGTTTTAACCTCCAGCCCCTTGCCCGAAGCTCGCGAACTGTATGGTAGCGCATAGAGCACAGACAGACGTTGTGCGCAGCACTAGCTGATCTCCAGGATCCCACCTCTCAAGACTGCAGTTTTAGAGGTCAGGGATGAGGTTAGCATGTTAATGGGGTTCTCTCTGCTAGGACAAGGCTAGGGCTACTGTCCCTGTCACATTGGCATCTCTGCCGGGCACCCCACTGTTGTCTGCTTTGGCTTACTTGTCCAATTCCAAGTGTTTTTGCAGCTCTGTACTCCTGTTTCATGACAGTTACCTGATGTCACCGTCAGGAAATCAGGGTGCTTCTGAAGCAGCCATCAAGCAAAACATTTACCTAAAATGGTTTAAAGCCGCAGCTGAGCCTCCAAATTAAGCTCTCACCAAACACGAGCAAAGCGCAGGATGTCACTGAATGCAGGCAGGGGTGTGAAGGGAACGTGTCACTCACCCAGAGTTCCCCTGAGGGCTACCTTCACTTCCTTCAAGGAAATCTGGATTTGCAAATGTTGGCAACATCATCCCCTAGGCAAGGTTTAAGAGGGGGCTGATTAGGACTGCCTAATTGAAGGTGTGCTGTGAGGCAGAATCAAGAGGCTTTGGTGGTCCAATAGAAATAATGACCCACCTGGGTATCTACGTCTTCTCCCCTCTGAGCAAATGACCTGGCCATTGGAGGACTCCCTTTGGCTGTCCTGCTCTGATCACTGAATTTCTGTCTTAGGTCCAGAAGAAATTAGGAATTAGGCCACAAGTTATCCATTCTGTCCACACCGCTGTCCACTAGTGCTAGGTTACCATGCTTAGCCCTCCTGGGAACGCCTCATACAGGGCCTTCATGAAGCCCCAAAGGACGAGGGCGCTACCCCAGTGGGCCAGGGCTTAAACGCTTAGTCGCTATGGAGACAAGATGCACTTTCTGGTCTGAGCTAGGCAGGCACAGTAGTATAATGGGATAGCACGGATGCTACAGTGACAGAAACACCGATGGGGGCTCATGATGGCCCTACAAGACAAGGACAGCAGGTATGCACAGCAGGAGCACACTAGAAGCGTCTCTCAGACAGGTACCTCTCCTCCACACGGGCACCTTGCGGCAGGACAGGCAGCTCTCTGGGTAGTCATGCCTGGCAACTTTCTACAAAGCGGCCATGCCTCCCTTATCCTTTTCTATCCCCGATCTTTTGTAGCACACTGACTTTCTTTAGATTCAGATTCCAGGACCTCTAATGACCTCAGTAAGCCCCCTCCTGTTCAATATTCAATTCTTGAAGGGAACAGTCTAAAAGGACAGAGGCAGATCTGTCCCCAGGAGGTCCAAATCCAGCGTGCATTCCTGAGCAGGAGAATTAGACACACCTTAACAACTGCTCAGAAGCAGTAGTCTCCCCACCCGCTGTCTCCCCGGAACTCTTTCCCTTCCTGCAAAAGCCCTTTGTGGCTTTGAGTTGCCCAAGACTGAGCCCCTGCCTTCTCAGGTCTGTTGTCCTTCCTTAAATCTGACTCCTTCCTACCAATGTTCAGCAACTCTGGGACCTGGCATTTGAGCAGCTGGCAGCCTGAACTTTACCCTGATAACACCACATCTTCTAATGAGCACACCTAGATGGCTTCATATACAGGTGACCCTCTCTTAGCTCTGACCACTAGAACTGCAGGCTGGCTTAGGGGCTCATCAAGCATAAGGAGAACTTGAGCCGCAGCAGGACCCCTGTGGGAGCCCCTCTGGTCCTATACCCCAGGCTACCCCCACCTCTGGGTATTGTATCCCTTGGCCTTTGCCTGGCAGGGCTTCCCTAGGAGGGAATGCTAGCTACTGATGCCGTGGCCACACCGCACCTGAATGGAAAGGCAGTTCCCAAGCAGTGTGGAACACTCACAGTCAATGCCGTGTGGCTCAGTATGTCTTCAAAAGGCATAGCTGACGGAGACCTGGACTAGGAAGAAATAGCCTTTACCATCTGTGCCTTGGGAAGTGTAGTAAGAATCATTTCCTCTGAGAATGGAACCACACTACAGTAACAGGGCCATGCAAGTCCCCTCAACTGGCTGACCAATGGTTCCCGGGAACAAGCGTACCTAAGGAAAGGATCAGAGTGAACTTAGTGTTAGTTGTCAGAAGTCGACTCAGTTATATTTCCTGTAAGTGGCCACATGAGTCTTGCTTGACCCACTGAGTGGCTATCCTTCACTTCAACAGCCCAACCCTGTCACCTTTCATGGATACATTGTCATTGTAAGTAACACCTGTTGGGGAGCCTACTTGTCCAGGATACATTGTCATTATAAGTTACCCCTGTAGGGGAGTCTACTTGTCCAGGAAGACCACTGTGGTCACAGATACTAGAATATGCCAGAGTGTTCAACGCATGTCTGCCTGTGTCCTGCCTGCATCCCTGCATCCAGAGCATCCTCAAACCACACAGCACATAGAAGGCGTGCGACTGAGACTATACCCTTTGAGCTCTGCTCATGCCCAGAACACTCCACACATGTTGACCAGGGATGCACATTATCTCTGCATCTGTTAAGAGTTTCCCACAGGAGTCATCCTATCCTCAGGGGCCCCCTGTGAAAAGCTATGTTTAGTGGCAGCTGGCTGGGGATCACTATCTCACAGTCCAGGCTACATTCACAAGGAGTGGGAGCGGCAGAGGTGTGCTGGGCTGGAGAGGTACAAGGAACAAGTCCTGGGCACGCCTCTGTATAAGCCAATGCAATAGAGGACTGTTCCTGGGAAGACATAGGTCTCTCTTGTACCCAAAACTAGAAGAGATCCAAGCCCACAGGACCTGTAATTCCTGCCCACACCAGTGTAGGTGCAACCCTTAGCTAGCTTTTGTCAGGTAAAGGAGGACATCGAGTCTCCAAGGTTCCAGGTTAGTTGTGACTGCCTGAACACCAGGAGCTCAAGGTTCCAGGCTGGTTGTAGTCTGTCTGCACACCAGGAGCACCTGAGTCCTGATCCCCCAATCCCTAGGCCTCATGGACACAGGTGAACAGCAAGAGGTGATGGACAGTGTTTTAACTTCAAGCTGCTGGTCCTTGCTGTTCTGCTTTCTTCTGAGTCCCCTTAGGGATCATTGTTCTGTAAACACGGAGATGAAGGCCCAGCAGTACCAGGGGCATTGGTTTGCCCAGGAACATAGGCTGTCCCAGCCCTGGGCTATCTAGTCTGGAGGGACAAGAAAGCTGTAGTTGCCAAGCAACGAGATGGAGGCATCAGAGGAGCGTAGGGCCCCAGGGAGGGCACAGGTGGCCAGCAGAGGAGTTGCGGCAGAGCCTGGCAGAGGTGGCTTCAGGGGACTCCCTGGTAAGCAATGACAAACACCTGGTCTGGGAGAGACGCCTGCCATGTGTGATCTCCTAGGGGACCACAGTGGGAAGGTAGATAAGGAGCTAAATGGGGGACACAAGGTAGAGAGCCATGCGTCTGCAGGGCATTTCCCCAAGAGGCTGAGAAGGGCTGGTGTCCCTGAGGCCTCTCTCTTTGGTTTGCTGAGGGCCCTAAAACTCTCTTCCTTATTCCCTCTGGGAGCCCCTGGGATCTCTCTTCTGGTAAGGTCACAGTTCTATCAGACCAGGGCCGCCTTACAACCTCCCTTAGCTCTGATTTCCTCCTTAAAGGATCTGTTTTGAACATTTACTTGAAAGCAAAGGCTTTAAAGAGACACGGCAAGATGTGTCATTTAAGAATTTACATCAATTTTCTGAGGTTCCCCCAGTCTTGTTTCCCCACCCAGGGCTCTTTTTGTTGGCTCCTGAGTTCCAGGTGGTGTGGTAGCCCCAGACACCTCTGCACACACCTTTGGATGCCTGCTATAGACTTTCCTCAGCAAACCCAGCACTACAGTAAGGTCTCAGCACTAGGAAAATCCCAGTTCAGAATGACCCAAGGGGGCCTATGCCCAGTTCCTGGCCTGTACGCAGTCTGTACATCTTCCTTAGCTGTACCCACCCCACTTCTCCCCCAGGCAAGGAGGATCTATACACTGGCTTGTGCAGGCTCATCTCACATGTTCTCAAGCTGAGGCACAGAGCCAGGAAAGAATTCAAATGTAGAATTTCTAGGAAGGCATCCAGAGACCTCCAGCATCCACTAGGAGTGGAGCGTGCCTGAGTCTACCTCAGCCCACCACTGGGGCCCTGACACACAGAAGTGTTGGCTTCCCATAGACAAAATTCTGAGTAGCCAACCCTTCCTCGCCCATCACTCTCGATCAGCACAGGCTCTGAGTGGCGAGAGAGGCACCCTCCGTCCTCACAGTGCTGAAGACGACACACCGGGCACTAGTTTTGCAAGGGGTCTGTCTGTCAGACGGAGCAGACACAGCGGCACTGTATGGTATACTGAGTGCACATGTATCATCTGGTCCTTGCTTGCAGATTCAAAGGCCTCTAGGTGGGGCTCCCAAGAATCACAGAGGAGACAGCCATGTGTGCAGAACAATCGAGGAGAGAACAGTCAGCACCTAGATGTCCTGTTCACACTCCCTTTTGCTAATTTCACCACATCACAGAGGCAGACCAACTTGTTCAATCACTTAGCACCAATGATGATGCAACAGAGTGCGCAGAGGTGTGACTGACTAAGAATACCTGCGGAGACCAGCTTCATCTCAACTCCGTCACCTCCCAGGATGAAGCTGGAGCCCAAGGCTGAAGGCTCACCACTTTACAGCAGCAGACCCCATCCCAGGCGATCCACGCTGTGGCCTTTGTGCTGGCCACAGGGTCCACAGGCAATTTGAGAGTCTGCTGAGGAAGTGGAGTTTGCCCCTTTACTTTGGAAAGCTGCTGGCTTCACCTGTACCAGAGACTTCTGTGCAGAAACTCTGAGTCATGGCAGTTTCGAGGGATACGAGAAACTGAGGCTCAGCCTCGTTGTAAGTCATGAGGAAGAGTGGTTACACACCAGTATCAGCTGCCTTGTTTTCCTTCTTTCGTTTTCTGTTGTGGTTTCATCCTAAGACAGGCTGGACCTTACCATCCTGTCTCTACTCCTTGCAAACAAGATTAGAGGCATGTGCCACTATGCCCAGCCACTTGCTTTCTTAAATTCTGTTTGGTTGGGTTTATAATTGGTTTTTATTGTTGTTCTGTTTTTGTCTCTATTGTTTATATCAGACAGGGTCTGATTCACTGACTTCAAACTCTGGAAAATCCCTCTGCCTCACCACCTGAGTCCTGAGACTACATGCATGGGATGGTACACTAAGGTATAATGATTTGCCTTTAAAATTAGGAGGAAAGCACAAAGCAAATAAAAGGATTTCTGGGCTGAAAATAACTTCCGACGCACCATGTAGGGCTTCCATTATAGCAAAGATAGTTTGCCTACCTGTACACACAGGAGTGTGCGGGCACGTGTGTGTGTGTGTGTGTGTGTACACGGACCACAGCTACAGGTAATAGAATGTAATTTGCAACAGGAAGATCCCTAGACAAAAATAAGTGTTCAAAGAATGTCTTGCTGTGAGTGATTTAGATGATAAAGGACTCCTCTGAGAACAACTGCCTTAGTGTAAATTGATTTAATCAGACTGATACCCTCCAATCTCCCTGAGAGTTCTCTCACCTCCAGGAAGGGAGAACAGGAGGATGTGGTTTTGCCAGACCTTGATTTCCTGTTTGCATCTTCTTTCCTGGCGTGTGTGTGTGTGTGTGTGTGTGTGTGTGTAATAAAATACACATTTTAAGGCTGGAAAGATGGCTCAGTGGTTAAGAACACTTACAGCTTTTCCAAAATTTAATTCCCAGTACCTACGTCATGCAGTTCACAAGTGTCTGTAACTCTAGCTCCAGGGGCTCTGAATTCTCTTCTGGCTTCCAAAAGCACTGGTATATATGTGGCTTCACACACACACACTACACACACACACACACACACAACACACAAACCCTAAATAAAAATGAATACTATATATATGTATTATATATATTATATATATATATATAATAAACTTTACTATTTCCGTCAATACTAAGTGAAGTTCAGCAGCATTAGGCATACTGCCCCTCTTGTGCACCCTGTGTATATACAGTCTCACCTGGTAAAATCCAGATCTCATCTTACAGAGTGGAAACTCCACCCCCATAAATAACAGCCCCACCACCTCTGGACCACCTTCTGTCTCTGTTAACGTGACAATCCAGCAGCTTCATATAAGCAGAACTATCCAGATGCATCCTCTTCTGTCACTGGGCACACTGCCTTTCCGTCCCCGTGTCCTTTTATAAAGGCTGGGTGACATTCCCTTGTCAACAGGTGAAATTCTAACGCACTCAGCCAGGGGTCTAATTGCCTTTTATTTAGAGGCACCAACACTGGCTGGTGAGTTTTTTAAGAGGAAACAGGACACAGACCCACAGGAAACACCCAACTGGTTAGCCCAGGTTACTGCTTTTTAAAGGGTTGAAGCAGCAGAGACTTCCCTGTCAGCCGAGTGTCACACTAGTGATTTGGGACCTGCCTACTTCCTGTAAGAGTCCATCTGATGATACGGTATTTGGCATGAGTGGTTCTGTGTTGGCCTAGAGCAGAGGCTCTACCTAGACAACATCTCCCATGACTTCACGGCACACCACTAGTACCTCCAACAGGCACTGGGCTGCTCCACCTTTACGGCTAAGAACAAAACCACTCCGGATGTGGGTGTGCAAAGATCCGTCTGTCTGATTGTACCCCAGCACGTGTAGGAATGCAATGGTTGTTTGGTTGTTACATAACTGACTTAACATTTGTGTTCCATTTATTTATGGTATACGTGTGTGGGAGAGCGTGGGAGAGCATGTGCCATGACTCTCATATGGGCAGAAGACAACGGATGGGAGTCAGTTCCCTCTTGTGGCCATGTGGGTCCCAGGAATTGAACTCTTGCTGTCGCGTCTGGTGGCAGGTGCCTTTCCCTCTAGGCCACCTTGATAAGCTCCAAATCTAAATCCTTGAGAAACTCTATGCTGTCTTCTCCAGGGCCTGTATCTGAAAACTGACATTTCTGTCAGCAAAGCACAAGGTTCTGATTTCTCCGCATCCTTGATACTATTTGATATATTCAACTTTATAAAAAATATCCATCAGGAGTGTAAAGTGATTTTTCATTGTCAGTTGGACCCTTTTTTATTTTATTTTATTTTGGTATTGGGATAGAAGCCAGAGGGCAGCTGTTATAATCCGGAGCTACACCCTCAGCCTTAGCTATGGTCTCGACCTGCATTTTTCTGCTAATCAGTCAGTTGAACATCTTTTCAGGAGCCTATTTTCTAGCTGTCAAGTCCTTTTGTCCATCTCGAAGTGCTAACGATAGAACCTAGGGTGTTTTCTAGGCAAGTGCCTTGTCTCTGAGCTACATCCCCAGCCCCTTCATCCATTTTTTTTAATTGGTTTTTTTGAGTGTTTTAGTTGCCACAGAGTTACAGAAGGACCTTCTATTCTGGGTATTAACCCATTACCAGGTAGATGGTTTCCCAGTGTCCCACCCATTCACATTTAACAGATTCCCCTGTCTTCTCTGCTTATACACGGATACAGTAAGTGGCATCTCTCTCTCTCTCTCTCTCTCTCTCTCTCTCTCTCTCTCTCTCTCTCTCTCTCTCTCTCTCACACACACACACACACACACACACACACACACACACACACACACACCTGCATCCCTGTAGGTCTATATCTGCATGTGAACAGCATCAATTTCACCCAGTGGCTTCCTCTGCAACCAGGGCTGCTTTGACTCAGGCTGGGTTACCTTAGACACAGATATACTCATGTGTTTATTTCTCCGACAGGTTGGGGAAGGCCTTATGACCTCTTAAACACAAATGCTCCTGTGAGTTTGCATCTTTAGTAGGTTGGAGAGGGTGGGTGTCACCCAGACATGCATGTTTTCACGTGTTTGTTTCTCCCACGGGAGCAGGAGACACCAGAGCTGTTGTCTTCTTGAATGCCCCGGGTCAAAGTCCCCTGCTTTGCTGCGGGGTTTGCACTAGTACCAAGAAACCCAGTTCCAGCCTGAGGCCTCCAACTCGGGCTCTTCCTGACCTAGTTCTGATTACCTTTTAGATGCTGTTGCTTTATTTAAAGAAAATTTCTTCCCATAAAGAGATGTGGTGTCTCAAACCCTAGCCTACTCCAGTGGGAAAAAAAGAAGCCAAGTTAAATATTATGTAGCAAAGAAGAGAACAGGACGTACACTGAGCGTTTCTTGCTAAACCGAGTTAACCATCACCAAATCGAGACCTCTTTCACAGCAAAGTGACAGAACTTGAGCTGGCACGGCTCGCCAAGAGCTAGCGGCATCTTACCGATTACCAGGAGGGCCACACCCTATGAAATATTTAAGCAAAAAGCAAACAGTCTGCCCAGCGGGCAGCAGGTTTTCAGGCACCAGAGTCTGGCCATCACCCGGGATTAGCTCTTGAGCCTCAGCAGCCTGAGGAGAGGCAGTGTAACAGTATTTCTGTTCTGGGAATCCAGGTACGGCTTGGGATACAATTTTCCCAAGCAGAACCTAGGGCTGCAGTGAGAGACATTGCAGTGTGTGAAAACAGCATGGAACTGGCCCTCCTTTGTGCATGCCTAACTCAGAAGTGTTCTCATAGAAACTGCCTCAGAGGCCACAGAAGATATGCTAAGCAACAAACCGCAGAGCTGAGTCCACAGAGACGTATGTGGTGAACACAGAGACACAGGAACACACAGGTAACATGGAGACAGGCATACCATGGCAACATCAACTCACATCGAGACACTGAAAACAACAGAGAGACGGCAGAGAGATAAGACAGCACTGATGTACAAAGAGACACACACACAAACACATGCAGACTGCACAGAGACAACATGGAAACACATAGGTAATACAGAGACAGGCACACTGACATACAAAGAGTCAACATGTAGACATCTACACCATAGCACACCATAAGACTCATACACAGATAACATGGAGGTACAGAGAGACCCAAAGACAACACAAAGATACACAGCATGGAGATACTGCAGGGGACAAGGAGACACACAGGAACTCATAGACTCACAGCCACATACATGTAGATATATGTACACATCAGGATACTTCAGCCTGGGCTCCCTGGGCACCTCACTGGAGAGACCATTGTCATGGAAAGTGGGATGCTCTCTTGGATCTGAGTCTTGAGGGCAGGCATAGCTGCAGGTAGCTTCACTAAATCTCTGTGGCCAAGTCCTATACCACCACCCCTTGAAGTATAATTATCGAAATTTGGCAGACATGTGATCCTACCAGCCATAACAGTGACGGGAAGCATAATGCCAACCTCCAATCAGGGACTCAACACTGGTCTTTGTCCTGGACATGGGTGAAACCACAGGAATCTGGACGGCAGAGAGTACTCCAGGCCACGTATGACCTTGTAGGCTATTGTAACCTCCCAGGAGCCCTCTTTGGGAAGCCCTGTGCTTATAGCTCCTCTTGCCATCGGGAGACCTTCTCCTTTCCTTGTCCCCTCTGTCTTGGGGGCACTCTGGGTAGCTGTCCATCTTATATTAGTAAATGCTTCTGAGAACACCAAGTCTTTGCCATGAGGACTCTCAACCAGAACTCCTTCAACTGGAGAGCAGAGAGTGACCTCTCTCTGGGCCCTTGGCATAGAAACAGGATCTTTCCTATGGGCCTTACGTGCTGAGTAATTTCCCCCTTGGTCCATGTACCCTTCCCTCTGCCCCTGTGCTCACAAAAGATGCAGTAACAGCCATGGAGTAGGCGGTCACACCTACCAAACAACAGCCTAACTTCTGTACCTCTATGGGTACCACCTTTATCAAAGCAAATAGAACACAGTCCAAAGGCTCAGTATCGAGACCTGTGTCTTATGGGACATAGACTGAGCAGGCTCTGCAGATAAGAGATTCAACATCACACTCACATCCCATCACACAGCAAAGGGAGACCATGTGCTATCTACTCTTGGACACACCCCACCCAAGAGATGAGACCAAAATACTCATATGAAGGGTGTTGGTCAAAGGTTCAACTGGGCCAGCGTCCACGTATCATGATGAATATGGAAAGTGGAAAGCTATGGGAGCTGGTCCTGAAGGAGGCTGCAAGCCAGGAGACCTGACATCCCTGGGGATCTAGAAAGTTTATCCTCAGTACTTGCCACACATCTGTACCCAAAGGTTGACTCAGGACAACACCCCACCCAGGGCTCGGCTCCTGGCACTGTGCCCAAGTCGGACCAATAAAATCTGTTTGTTTTCAAACTTAGTTTACTCTGTGTTAATGAAACACCAAATAATAGGTCTTCTGTTCCCACGTAGAAGCAAGACACGAAAGCACTGGAGGGACCGTTGTCTGGGACTGCCACATGAAATCCCCACACAACTGGAGCCAGCTGTCCATGGACAGATTCAGTTAGCCAGACAGGTGGGGCCCCAGTACAGCACTGAGACCCAAATCCCTAGAACCCACATGAGGGTAACAGGGACTGGCCCAGCCCTACCTCCGACCACCAGTGGGGTCTGACCCCTGGACATCTGACCCTCAGGGCCTTCTAGACTGAAGTCACAGACCCCATCTACAAGAGAGGAGAGGAGGTTGGGGATTTCAGGGCTGGGAGGTCTCATGGTGGGCTCCACCTAATCCTGCCTCACCTGCTACGTCAAGGACTTTGGGTCATGCTCTTTCTCTATGCTACTCCAGCATCCTGAAATGAGGGAGGGGAGCATGGAGAAGTCTTGACCCCCACTTGTCCCCTGGCATCCTGTCTTTGAGGACCTCTGATGGGGTTTATAATCCAGCATGAAGGACTTTGAGGACAAGGGACAGAAGACACTATTGTGTTGGCCTGACTCATGCTCTTGGCTCAAGGTGTTGTAGGTGTTCAATATTTCTGGGTATTAGTTTCTTATTCAAGAAGTGAGACTAAGTCCTGGAGACCTGAGTTCCTTGAGACCATGGGGAACCAGAAAGCCCAGGTCAAGGGCAGGCATAGACCCCTGTCCTTCACCATCCATCAGCAGATTCTCTGCCTCAAAGGTGGGGGATATTTTCCAAGATTACAGTGGGGCTCCTTGCCTCAGCAACTCAAGAGACCCCCAGTAGCTGGGGCTGTTCTGCTTTCTCCCACCCACACCCCCTGGCTAGCCCTCGTGGTCAAGCAGGCTCCCTATAAGCAGGTCCTGCAGACACCATAACTGCTCTGTCACTGTATTTGGTGACCCAAAGATCATCTATTTGCTTCTTGAGTTCCACAAAGAAACCCAAAAGAAATGTGTCCCTTGGCAAGTAGGCAGACAGCCACTGCAAGCTTGCTGCCATGCTAAGATTAAGGAGAGTCAACCACTACCCTGTGGGACAAGCAACCCTGCCCACTAAAGCATGAGACAAATCCTGACCTAGAGCTCAGAACAGAGACAGATGAAGACGCAGTTCAACATGCCCAATCTAGGGAATAGTTATCTGTAGCTTGCATGTGTACCCATATGCATCCACACACATGCACATGCATGCATGCATGCGCACATACACACAACACAGCTATGTAATGCCCAAGTTCACACAGGGAAACAATTGCTCAGATTTTGTTACAAAAGTTAACTCATCAGAAACGTGACAGTTCTAAGTTCTTCTAAGTCACAGCATAGCCTCCCCCAAGTCTCTAAAAGACTGCATGTGTGCAACATGAACACACCTGTCACGGGTATTTGTGATGGTGCCTCCCGAGCTGACAGGGGCAGGGCATTTGAGTACTGGACAGGTTTTTAGACCAGTAGCAATCCAGTTTTGGAGACCCTACCCAGGAAGGCAGACTGGTACTCAGAAGGCAAAGGTCTCTCAGGGACTGCCTGTCAAGTGCCAGCTAACTGCCAGGTGGGTGGGGCAAAGACCAACCCAGGCACCAGACCTGGCTTCATCTTCACTCCCTGACCCAAAGTCGGGCTCTAGAACAATCAGGAGAGTGCACAGTGAGCGCCTGCTTCTGTCGCGTGTTCCTTGGAAAACGTGGCTTTGCAGATGTGTGGGCAGCAATAGATTGCACGGTTCTAGGATTCTTAGATGCAGGCAGAGATCACCAGTCATTGTAAAGGTCAGCTAGCCAAGGGGGTTTCCACAGCAGCGAAGTTACAAGTTACAATCGGCTCTCACCAAAGGCTGGCTGCCTCTGTCTCTCCTGCACCTTCGAATCCCACACTAGGACAGAGGAGAGAGCTCTTTTTCTCAGAGGTACTAATATATATATATATGGGGGGGGGGGAGTGTCTAGAGTTAGTGATCAGAAGGCGGCCCCAGAAGCCGGCCTCAGAAGCCGTCCTTCACTAACTACCAATATCCCACTGACCCTTAGAACCACTCTGCAGAACGTTACTACCGACAAGGTCCACAGGCCATCAGGCAGGGCCAGGGATTAGCAGGACTAAACTGTGGGACAAAGGACACCAGCGGATTCCAGAGCCGGCGCTGTAACACTTGGTGTGACCTGCAACCATTCCTTAGCCAGCAGGCAATGGCCACCTCCTGACACCTGGACAGCAGGCACCACAGTGGCCCCCTAGGAGGAAGGTTTAGCTGCACTTACCATAGCGACTGGGCTCGCGGCAGTAGCGCAGAATGGGCAGCGCATCTACTTCTTGTGTTTTCAGGGCTGCCACCTGATTGGGATCTGGGTCGGGGTCGGGGTCGGGATCCAAGCACAGAGGCTGGCCGCTGCCGCCCTCTGTCCTGGGTCCCGCGTCTCCCATCCCGCTCTGCGCTGGGGTCACCACGAAGCGCTGGGACATGTTGGCGTCGGAACGCTGGGCGCCGCGATGACTGCTGGATGAGAAGCCTGCCGGTGCTGACCGTGGGTCTCGGGGAGTGGGGCGGGGCAGGGGCGGGGCACGAGGTGGGGGCGGGGCAGGAGGGAGCCGAGGCTGGGGCGGGGAGGGGC
Organism: Microtus pennsylvanicus; assembly: GCF_037038515.1. NCBI lineage: Eukaryota > Metazoa > Chordata > Mammalia > Rodentia > Cricetidae > Microtus > Microtus pennsylvanicus. Next base: position 4,597,623 of record NC_134584.1, read on the forward strand.
GGGACAGGCGAAGTCAGGGCAGGGCTGGCTGGATAGAAGTGAGTGGATCTGGGAGGGGGTAAAAGATGGCTGGGGTAGGCATGAGGGGGGGTGTGTGTGTGAGAGAAAGTTGGGTTAGGTAGGGAGAGGGCCGGGCCGGGACCACAGAAGATGAGAAGAGCAAAGAACAAGGATGAGTAAGGGTAGCGGAGTGGGACTTGGGTGAAGGCTGGGTCAGAGGACAAACGGGACCTAAATAGGTGATGTTTGGGCAGGAAGGTGTTGGGCATTTGGCCTGGGAAGGGCATTTGATGGTCTGCCTGATGATAGCAATACAAATCTTATGGGTCACCAAGAGACAGAACCTTTGTTTTCCAGATGGGTCACTTCAGTGTTGCTTTGGAGTTGTGCTAAGTGACTAGAAGACTTCTACCCCACACATCCAACCACCTACCCCCATCCCTGACTACCAACAACCTACCAGGTCAGCGGGACCTAGCCCAGGGCCAGGCTAGGATGGGGCAGGCCATGGAATGGACAGTTGCTCAAGCCAAGCACAGCTCATTCAGGGGTTAGGAGGGGCAGGGAGCAGGAACATCTGACGGGAATGGCCTCTAAGGGCCAGAGAAAGGGATTCTGGGAGTAGGGGTATGTGGCAGCCTTGCTTTCTACTGGGCCTAGAGTAGTAGTTCTCAACCCATGGGTTGCAAAAATCCGACAAACCTCTATTTCCAAAATTATTTACATTATGATGCATAACAGTAGCAAAATTACAGATATGAAGTATCGACAAAAATAATTTTATAGTTGGGGGGTCACCACAACATGAGGAACTGCATTAAAGGGTTGTAGCCTTAGGAAGGTGAGAACCACTATCCTAGAAGGAAGGCGATCGCCCTGGCTCGCCTCTGCCTTCCCATCCCACCCCCACCCCCACCCCCCCCACCCCCCCCCCCCCGCAGCCTGGCTTTTGATACCGGTGACCTCCTAGATTTGTGCCTGGGTTGCCAGACTCCTGGGAGAGCAAAGGGTGAGAGAGAGCTGAGAAGTGGCTCAGGAAGCCTGGAACGAGTGGACGTTCCTGGAAGTGGGGACACCAACCACTCTGTGCTCGTGGTCCTTTACCGACATCTTTCTTCACCATATATAACATGGTTTTCATATTCATTTGAGAATTTATTAATAGCACCCGATGCCAGGCTCTGAAACCCCTACTTCTCTGAAGTAGAGCAGGGAGAGAAGGAAAGAAACTTGAGGGAACAGGGCTTCTGTTCTTACAGTTCTCGTGTCCCACCATGGCTGCTCTCAGCCATCACATCTGTCCCTCTGCAGAGGAGAGGCTGACGGCAGAAGGGCATTAGCTGCCCTTGCCTGTAGTATAGCCTAGATGCTGTGTATAGTACCGCTAGTTACGCGTGAAGCCTGCTCAGGGTGTATCCAGCAGGAAGATAGAGTTCTCTTTTGAAGACTTGAGCCTCTTTCTTTCTTTCTTTCTTTCTTTCTTTCTTTCTTTCTTTCTTTCTTTCTTTCTTGATTTATTATGTACACAACATTCCATGTATGCACCAGAAGAGGGTGCCAGATCTCATTACAGATGGTTGTGAGCCATCATGCGGTTGCTGGGAATTGAACTCAGGACCTCTGGAAGAGCAGTCAGTGCTCTTAACCTCTGAGCCATCTCTCCAGCCCCCTTGGGCCTCTTTCTTAGGAAGTCAGTTACACCACCCACCTCCGTTAGCCTGACAGGGAGAGGGTAAACCAGGATGGGAGTTCTCACACCTGTATATTCATCCTCTCAGGATCCTGTCCCTGCAGGAGGAGGCTTACCTCTCCTCCAATCAATCTTTTTTAATATTTCTAAGGCCATTATTGGGCCTTTCTCCCAAGATGAACCTCTGGGTCACATTTTAAGTGTCTCTGTATTAGTAACTTTGCTTTGCTTAATGTCTGACAAAACACTTGAAGGAAAGGCTTATTTTGGTCACGGTTTAAGAGGAACACAGACCATTGTGGTGGGGAAACTGTGCCGATGGGAGCATGAGGCCGCTGGTCATGTTGAGCCCTCCAGAGAAGTCAGTGCTGGTGCTTGGCTGATATCCACTATTTTATGTAGCGAGGAAGCTCAGCTCGTGGGATGGTGGTGCCATCCATATTCAAGATGAGTCTTGCTACCAGGTGTGATGGCATATGCTTTTAATCCCAACATTTGTGAAGCCCAGGCAGGTGGAGTTCAAGACCAGCCAACCAAGGACTCACAGTGAGATCCTGTCTCAAAACAAAACAAAAAGTAGATTCTTCCTTCTATGGTTAAACCTCTCTGGAAACACCTGGACAGACACACCCAGAGGAATGTTTCCATGGTGATTGGAAATCCAGGTCCATTTATGCTGAAATGCGTTTATAAACTTACTGAAAGCAGATGTCTTTACATTGTCAAACCTCTCACCCAGGTCCTGGGTTTTCCGTCAAACGTAGTCACATCTATGTTGCAGCTCTGATGAAAGGGAAAACCGAAAGAGAACACCGGAGCTTTGTGTATTTCTTCTGTAACCTGCCACTTCATGTAATTCTAAACTGTATTATTCAAATGCTTTTCTACTTCAGTCGTGGCATTTTGCAAGGATTTTTTTTTAGGTCATAGATAATGATAATTTTTCTCCTTCCATCTCCTTTAAACCTCTACTGTTTTCTTTTATTCCTTCGCTTTCATTTCGAATTTTTTAAAAAAATTTCAGGACAACCCTTAACATCATGGTTCATGTAGCTTCTTTACTGTGGACTTAGAAGTGAAACTTATGCTGTGATATGCCCAAGACAGGCACTGGCCAGGTCGGAGCAACTTGTGCCCTAGACACACCCTTCTGGCTCAGAGAAGGCCCTCGAGGGGCATGGTGGAGAAGGGGGTCCTCTTCTCTTTTGGATCCCAGGAGGATGAGAACTTGAAGCCCCTCAAAGAGCTTATACTCTCACCTTTAAATCTGAAAAATACCCGGACCTATCATTTCTGGTCACAGCTTTTATTCACCTTAGACCTTTGCTTGCAAGTGTCCCTGGAATCTGCAAGGCTTTGTAGCCACCCAGAAATGTTAGCTATGCTATTCACAACCAGAGCTAAGGGGTTTCCCATGGGGAGGACAGGACTGACCCATGAGAAGCACTGTTATCCTGCTCACTGCTGTGTGCACAAAAGGAAAACCATCAAAGGTCTAGTGACGTTTTACAAACAGGGAAATGGAACTTGCTTTACATAGGACCCTAATTTTGAGCAATAAATGGGGGTGAGGATGGAATCTGGAAAAGCCAGGTGACAGTGAATGAGGAGGAAGCTCAGACAGCAGGACATAGGCAGGGGACACTGTTACATGGGAGGCAGGGCCCAGGAAGGAGCCCATGAGAGCTTCTTCAGCTTCTTCTCTGATTCATGAGTGGACTTCTATAGTTATTGCTTTTTTAGCGTGTTCCCTTTTCTCATCTGAATTGTAAGTGTGAACTCATGCTATAGCCCAGGTTTTTCTATAATGCAATTTATAGTTCAGGATAGCCTTGGACCCTTGGCAGGCCTCAGGTACTGGGAGGACAAGCATTTGCCACCACATCCAGCTCTTACTAAGCTGTCTCTGCTCTGTCCCAGTAAATAAAGGAAACATTGATAACACAGTGTCCTCCCAACACAGACATGGCCTCAGGGCCACACGCTCCTGGTCTATAATTGCAATCCCAATCTTGTTGGCTAGCAAACTATTTATAGCCTCTGCAATTTTTTGACTGCTACTTGAAGTCTGACTTAACCCTGCAGGTGCCTTACTTTTCTCAGAGTCCCATAAGTCATACCCAAGACCCCATGCTTTCCAAGTGCCTTCATACCTACTCTGTCCCAAGTATTTGTCTTTTCTGCTCCTCCTACTGCACAGAGCATTTTGAGTCTTGATCTGGAAGACACTTCCCTGGCCATGGGATGGCACCCCTTTATTCAGGTTGGGACCCTCAAGGGCTCTCCAAACTAGAGGTGGACCTTGAATGTCACCATGACAGGCACAGTAAGCAGAGGTCATGACAGTGGCTCAGATGAAATCAGTAGCAGGCTGGAACATATCTGTCATGAGACAGCATAGGCAGGAGATGTCTCCATCCCCCAATCAGTCACCAGCCCTGGCCATGGAAACCTAAGGATCGCCCAGAGCATGCAACCTTGGCCCTACCCATACCACCACTGAGGCCTGGACCAAGGCCTCCAGGAGGGACACTAAGGCACGTCTAATCAGAGCCCTGGTCACTTTGAAAAGGTGGTGTGGGACAGTGGTCTGTATTCTATCAGTTATATTTTAAATGAATGCTGATTGGCCAGTAGCCTGGCCGGAAGTACAGGCAAGGCGACCAGACAGGAAGTAGAGGTGAGTCAATGAGAACAGGACAATTTCAGGAAGAAGGAAGTCCTAGTTCCAGCCACAGAAGAAACAAGATGTGACTGCCTCGCTGAATAAGGGACCGAGCCACATAGCTAACACAGACAAGAATAATGGGCTAATATAAGTTGAAAGAGTTAATAAGAATCCTGAGCTAATGGGCCAATCAGTTTATAACTAATGTAGACCTCTGTGTGATTTCTTTGAGACTTAACGATTGCCAAAACCAGGCAGGACAGAACCCCCCTGACAACAAAAAGGCCCAGGGTTCTCTGGGTCCATGAGAGAAGCTGGGACTCTTGGTGGCAGTGGGAGGAAGAGGGATAGTGCCCAAAGGGAGGAGAGGCCCACAAGTCCTCATTTTGGAGAAAGTCATGAAGAATCTTCCAGACACCATCCCAAATGGGCAACTACAGAACGAACTTATTTCAACACCCGTGTCAGAGAGACCTTGGCAGAGCAGGGCTCCAGCCCTGGCCTGGATCACCAGAAGCAGAACCAGGCTCCTCTGACCTCACTCAGACAGCACACCTAATCTGATCCCTGGAGGTGGGGAGTGACCCAGGGTGTGTTTCCAGGGAAGCCTGAGTGAGCAGAGGGCAGGAGGGCCAGACAAACAGAGGCAGGGAAAGGAAGCCACAGAGAGATGCCAAAGAAACAAAGATATAGAGACAGAGAAGTGTGGGTAGGAAGACAGGGCTGTAACCTGCCACCTCTCAACTGGATCACACATGACAGGTCGTTTTGGGATTTCATGGGTTGGGCTTTCCAGAGCGAAATGAGGAGACAGTGAGAGGAGGTGCCACTACATACATAGGTCATAGATGTGGTCTGTGGGTTGACATGGTTCCCCCAGACCCCATGTTGTTCTTGGAAGTCAGTTTCATCGGTGCCCATTTGGGAGGGGTCTCTGTGTTTGGCTGCAGCTCCAGTAGGTGACAGAGATTAGGAGCTCTGTTCAGATGAAGACAGTGGGGTTTGAAAGCTTAGATGGTCCTTTTCTATCTTCAGCTCCCCATTCACTGCCCTGAAGGGAGATTTGTTCATGTCTGCACACAACAAGTGCTGATGAAGAAGCCTGACTCTGAACAAGAAGAGCCTAGATGCCTGTCACAGATGGTTTGAAGCTTGCCCCAGGTCATCCCAGGACAGAAAGGAAGGGCCATGCCTGGTCAGGGACCCTTATAACCATCCACTTGACCAGGGAGCAGCCTGGGAGAGGTTGTCAACTGTTTCCAGGTCCTGCAGCATATCTTTCAATCCAGGACCCCAGAATTAACCAGGGGAGAGGCTTATTCCCATCCAGGCAGAAGCAGACAGAAGGGTGCCATAAACTAGTCTACCACATACCAGGGTCTGGAGCCAGGTATGGACACAGTAGCCTGCCCTTCAACACAGGGCATAATCAGTCAGAGCCATGAGCCAGAGACTACAGTTCTGGTGTGAACCAGGGTCCCAGGGAAACCTGCCTGGTTAGCTGGAGCTCTTGCCTTTGAGGGATGGTGAGGGTAGGAGCTATTGCTTCTGGGTTCCTCATTCTAGGGCAGACAGTAAGGTCCTGCCAACTCTTGTTCATCATCCCAACCCCCACCCTGCACGCTAGGTATTAAGGTGGACCACGTCCCAGTCAGCGGAAGATTTGTGTGTAGATATTCACAGATCCTTTTCAGTTTTGGAACCTGCCACCTATTATAACAATTCCTGGATGTTCTCACCCAGCAGGAGGTCAGCCTTTCCCCAAGGTTCTGTTCCCACAGTAACCAGATCCAGCCAGTTAAGGGTTTTAGGAGGACACCCTGCTGCCAACCCTGAATTCCCAGAAAAAACAAGCATTCCTTCCTGAGCACAGGAGAAAGGAAAGAGAGATCTGTTGTGAACCAGCCTGAACTTTCTGGGCAGAAAGGGAAATTCCACTAAAAATGGCACCATTCACTCTTGCATGTGCTGCAAAGGGGTTTCCTTTTATTGTGGCCTCCTATTCTGGAGACAGCATTGTCTTTCTGAGATCAGCAGCCCCCAAAGCTTGTGGGAGGTGCCTACACCGAGACACTCCTCCTGGAAGTCTTGGACCTCATTTCCTTGTTCCAACACCAATGTCTGTGCTGGTGGCAGTGTTAAGGGTGCCTCGTTAGACCCTGGGAGTAGCCCCTCCCTGTTCAGCTCACCGTCACTACTCCCTGCTCCGTGTGTATGGGAGAGATTACAGGGCAACTAAAAACCAGATGGCTGGGCTGATACTGGTATGTCCATGTGGCTCAGCATTGCAAGAAGGTAGCGTGTAAAACACAACTTTGTCTCAAAGGGAAGCAGGGTTTATGCTTGAGCCAAATATGAGTGATCATGACTCCAGAACACAGATCCAGATTGTCCCAAAACACCATGCACCAATGAGGAAATGGTTTTATGAAGTTTTTGGGTTTTTTTGTTTTGTTTTGTTACCAAAAAGGCCACAAATCAAGGCACTTTCCAAGTACATTCATAAGAACATCAGATAGCCTGCTGATAGCAAAGTGTGAAAATCTCCATCGGAGGTCTCAGTTGCTATCCAGAATGGGGCTGGGCATGTGTAAATGGGGCTCTTTGGCATCCAGGACCGAGTTCTCAGGACCTCATGACCCAGAATAGGAAGTCTGGTACCCTTTCTGCCTTGATATTCCTCCCACGGTCTATTGTGTCTATAATAGCCTGGTAAGAGATGACCCATCCTGATGGAGGAAGGTCATTGGTTAAATTAAAAGAAACTGCTTGGCTCTCATTGGTTAGGAGATAGGTGGGAGGAGTAAACAGAACAGAATGCCGGGAGGAAGAGGAAGTGAGGTCAGACTCGACAGCGCTCCTCTCGGGAGCAGAAGAGAGACGCCATGCCCCGATCCCGGGCAGACACACGCAATGAAGCTCTGACCTAGAATCTTCCCGGTAAGACCGGTGCTCACAGATTATTAGAGATGGGTTGATTGGGATATCAGAATTAACCAGTAAGGGCTAGAGCTAAGGGCCAAGCAGTGATTAAAAGAATACAGTGTCTGTGTAATTATTTCAGGGCGTAAGCTAGCCGAGCAGGCGGCTGGGGTGTTGGGGACACAGCCCCGCTGCCCTTATTACTACACCATCCAGCTAGGTACCATCCTCATTTTTTTCTCCTGTCCCTGGGTCCTGAGTGTAGGAGTCAGGATATGAGGTAGATATTCAGCCAGCAAGCCAAGCTAGGACTCTGCCTCAGAAAACTGAGGTATGATTCCTAGGCTGACCTCTGTGGTTGTGGCCATCACACCCAGGGTCCTTATACCTGCCTTCATTTATTTCTCTATTGCTGTGATAAACATTGACCAAACCAACGTGGGGTTGGAAGGTGTTTATCCAGTCTATGCAATACAGTACATCACTGAGAGACGAGAAAGCAGGAACTCAAGTTAGGAACCTGAAGACAGGAACTGGAGATGATGGAGAAATGCTGCTTGCTGGCGTGTTCCCTCTGGCTAGTCAGTTGTCTTCCTTCTATAACAGCACCACCTGCCCAGGGTTGGCACTGCCCCCAGGGGGTTTGGCCCTCTTCCATCAGTTAGCAGTTACGAAAATGGACCCCACAGACATGTCCACAGGTCAATTCCACGGAAGCAATTTATGAGTTGAGGTTCACCCTTCCCCGTAGTCAAGTTGACAGCTGAAGCTGATCACTGCATGCCAATTCAAGGACACTCGGGGACAACCCCAGAGGCAGTTCCTTGGGCTTCTAGGTGAGTGGATGACGAGGCCCTGTGCCTGGAGCAGCAACTGTAGTAGAGAAGTGGGGACCATGGGGCAGCCAGAGCAGCAGGAGAGACCTGGGAGTCCCGAGAATAGAGTCCTCAAGACCTATGAGGATGAGGTAACTTGAGCTGGCTGGGGTAACACTGCTCAGCAGTCACACAGGGTTTCTATGGATTCGCATGCACGTGTCAGATCCAGGGAGCTGAATGAGTCTGAAGATCCCAACTTGGGCTCACCCCTCCCTGAGAGCGTTTCTCCATGTAAGCTTTATTCATAACCCATTGTCTCAAGTAACATGTTGTAGAAGGGGTACTCAGTCTGACGAGTGTGGGACAATCCTGTCTCCACTCCCATGCTAAGGCAGCACCATCCCCCAGGGACCTAGCGAAATTTTGGTCAAACTTATTCTCACTCCAGCCCTGCCCAGCCTGATCAGCACATCTCCCCTACCCGCACCCTCAATCCTCCACTCCCTGTACTACAAACCCAATCTTAGCACACACTTTGTGTAAATTTGCTCTGTGCTAGTGCCCTCTGCTGGCACAGTCGTGTGGTGCAGCTAGCTGTTTCCTGAGCTCCTTCAGCACAAAGTCGCAGGACTCTTCCTCATTCCCAGCTCAGCTCTATGAACCACCCCCAAGACAGTACGAGGGTCAGAGCTGGAGTAGGGTTCTCTAGGGTCAGGAATACAAGCTTGTCACTAGCAAGTGAGCATTGTCCCTATGGTCCAAGGTGGCTGCTCAGACTCTCACCAACAGGAAGGAGCCTGGAGGAGGAGGAACATGTCCTCTCTTGAATAACACTGCTGGAGGTAAGATTGCTTGCCAAGTTGTTACTTTCCTACACTACTGCCTTGTGGTTGGCTAGGTTGTCGCTATCACTATCGTCTGACCTGGCTCCTGGGTGATTCAAGGTTAGAGGTTCTGGTAAACAGGCCTCCCAGGTCTCCACAGGCATAGAATCACCTGCCGTCTTATTTCAGCCAGGCTCTGCCCAAAGTTGCACTGGCCCGAGGATGCTGGCAGTAGGAGAACAGCCTGAAGCTTTATTTTTCCTTTAGGAACCTCCAGTTAACTTTCATTTTTATTGTTTTTTGAGACAGGATCTCTCTACATTCCTGGAACTCATTTTGTAGACCAGGCTGGCCTGGAACTCACAGAGCTCTGCCTGCCTTTGCTTCTTGAGTGCTGGGATTAAAGTTGTGTGCCACAATGCCTGGCTTCTTTCTTCTTCTTCTTCTTCTTCTTCTTCTTCTTCTTCTTCTTCTTCTTCTTCTTCTTCTTCTTCTTCTTCTTCTTCTTCTTCTCGTTCTCTTCCCTTCAGATACTGGAAAGAGGTTGGGCATGCTTTTTCTGATATTCTGGGCTTGCTTGCTCTTTCTCTGACACTTTTTCTCCTCTCTCCCCACGCAGCTGTTTATGTGCCCTATGGCTGCTTTCTGACCTCTGTGCCTAACTCCTCTTCTCCATCCCTCATCTAGGAAGCTGTGGAGACAAGGCTATCACTGTGTGCTCCTGACTGGCCTGGAATTTGCTGTGAAGACTCGGCAGGTCCCACAGAGATCTGCCTGCCTCTGCCTCCCTAGTGCTTGGATTAAAGGCTCAAGTCACTACGCAGGGCAAGAGCCTCCTTTTTGGTGAAGGAGACATGGAAACATCTGGTGGATAATAAAACATATGGCTAGCTATACCTTGGAATAGAGATATTTATGAAAAGAAATCATGCTTAGGTCTCATTCACAAATTCTAGTTTAATTTGTCTAGAAGGGAATTCAAGCATTGGTAATTTTAGAATTTCTCAGATGCTGTCAATGTTAGTTGTGATGGTTAGTCCTGCCGATCTGAGAGACTCTAGACTCACCCAGGAGACAAGCCTCCAGGCACACCTTTGTAAAAATGTTAGTCTCATATCTGTAAGGGGTAATCTTGATTATGTTAATTGACTTGGAAAGACTCAGATTTGTGGGCAGAGCCGTTTCCTGGGCAGGATATCCTGAAGTGTGTAAGATGGAGAAAGTGTGCTGAGCGGCTCTCTGATTGTTAATAGTGCGACCAGATGACATTGTGGCTTGCCCACCAGGATGGACTGTGTCCTTGAGCCAGAATAAACGATTTCGTTTTACTCCAATTGCTTTCTCAGTATGTTATCATAGGGAAAAAACTAAGACATGAATAAATGTAAATTCGTTATTCTGTTTGCTCTATGTTTAGAACTGCTTGAGGTTATCCAAACAGTTTTAATTCTTCTAGAATTAAATTAAATTAAAATTTAATTCTTCTGTCTAGAAGCTGACCAAAAAAAAAAAAGCTAGACATTCCATGAAACCCAGTAATAGGCTAGGCAAGCTTCAAGGGCAGTAGGTGCTTTGTGATAAGCAGAAAGAGTAGTCATTGCTAAAGGCCAAGAACCTTCCCATGGAGCATCATTGGGGCCAAAGGGCAGGCTGGTCTGGTACTCTTTTTGGCCTTTTTAAGACCAGGTGCATCTCATCTTGTAGCCTGCTTCTTGATTTTATTGCATGGTGGAGCCTTGAACTCTTGATCGTTCTGCCTCCAACTGCCAAGTGGTTGAATGCTGTTTTTAACAAAATATCAATCATCTGGTTTTACCAATAAAGGCTCAGAAGCCAGATGCTGGGGCGAAAACCTGCTATCTCAGAAGCAGAGAAAGCACTAAGATGACCTTCCTCCTCTGCCGTTATTCCAGAAGCCTCCTTTCTCCTGTGCCATCTCAAACCAGACCTCCTTAAACTGAATGTCCCCCCTTTCTACTTCCAGTGCCTCTCTATCCATCTCCTGTCTCCCTTTTACTCTTTTCACTTCCTGCCAACTGGTTTCTTGCTCTGCCTCTGACCTAAGGTTGACTTTACATAATCCTGTTTACAACATTCAATCAGAAAGCTCTGGATTAAAGGTGTGTGCTAGCACTTGAGAGGTAGAGGCAAGATGATTAGAAATCTAAAGTAATCTTTGGCTATATATTGAAATTTGAGACCAACCTGGGCTATGAGACCCTCTCTTAAAAAAAAAAAAAACAATCGTGGGGGGAGGGCAGGGTGATGGGGGCCTGAGTATCAAGTGGTTTGGTTGCCTGTCTGGAGAGGGTCACTTGTGGGGAGCTGAGGTTGAGAGGGTCCCCAGGAGGGCTTCTGGAGCCAGCAGAGTTTTTTCCTGACCCACTGCTATGAGGGGTCCTTGTACCTGGATCTGCTCAACTCCAGAAGGGTTCTAATCCTTCCAGGTGACCCTTTTGTGCTCACTTTGGGGATGAGCCTAATGGTGTCACTGTTCAGAGAGGGCGTCACTTAATTTTCAGTGCTGAACTCCCTGAAACCGTTTTTGGGAGGTTGAGAGCTTGCCCTGAAGGGCTGAGTTCCACCACAACTGAAAGCAAGTTGTTCCAGTAGATAATATGATCTCGGTGTTGACAGCGTTATCAAATACCCTGCAACAGTAGAGTCACATGGTTGTGATACCATGTTCAATTAGCATTGTGTTTTGTTGTTGTTATTGCAATAACAAAAAGAGTCTTGCCAGGTAGCTCAAGCTGGTCTAGAGTTTATGAGCCTAAGGCTCCCAGTTGCTAGAATGACAAATACTAACACAATACTTGGCTGACTTTAACATTTTGGGGGAGTTTTAACTACATTTTGAAAAGAATAAACTTCGATTTGAACTTATCTAATTTTTTTCCACAAAATTCAAGATCTGCATTTTTTCCCCCAGATGCCACAGAAGTGATCTGTCTCCTCAGTCCAGTGCCCCAGAGAGCCCAGGATGTTGATACCTCTCACTATGGGTAGTGGTAACTTAGAGGAAGAGAGGCTCTCAGGTTCTATCAGAAGAATCCATTCCACGTTTCAAAAACAACCTTGGGGTACTAGACCGATGGCTCAAGGGTTCAAGACACTTCCTGCTCCTGCAGAAGACCACAGTTTGATTTCCAGGACCCACCTCAGGTATTTTTCAATTTCCTGTAACTCCAGCTCTAGAAGACATAACACCTCTGGCACGTATGAGCACGTGAACATGTGTGTTGATATTACATGAAGGAATGAGAACAGATACTTCCGATTTGAATTTTCCACTTTTCTTCCTGCATCTTCTGTCTGTCTGTCCATAGTCTGTGTAGTCTGTGACCAATCTCTAGTTTGTCTTTTGTTTGTTTGACCCTGTTGTTCGTCTGTAAAATATGCCTTGACCTATATTTGTTGATCATCACAGAAGACTTGCTATGGGAAAGAAATAAGGAACACTTTTTTAAAACATTAGAAATGATCCGGGCAGGAGAGGCACACTCCTTTAATCCCAGCATCTGAGAGGCAGAGGCAGGCAGATCTCTGTGAGTTCGAGTCCAGCCTGGTCTACAAAGTGAGTTCCAGGACAGTTAGGACAATTACACAGAGAAACCCTGTCTCAAAAAGTCAAAATAAATAAATAAAAAGAAGGAAATCTTTAACAGAGTTTTACAAGAGAAGAAATATCTTTACTGACCTCAGATAGCACTCAAAACCTCCCACAGATATTATTATCAGGTATTATTAGATATTATTATCCACACATTGTTTTCGTACCACACACACATACACACACATGTGCACTTATTCTGGGTCAAGACATGAAACAGTACATTATCTGACAGTAATGCTATGCATTCAGTTTTGGTTGTGAAAGTTGACTACATGAGCAATCTAAGGCACAGTAAGGTGGGTTCCATTGCCTTCCTGAAGACATGTTAAGTTTAAACTGGTTAAGTACATACTAGGACAGCAGAGAGAATTCATAATTTTAAATTATCTCAAGGTCTATTATCAACTTGGTTTCAAGGTCTGAAAAATGTCTAGTCTCCTCAAAGGCAAAGGTATTTTCAGAGAAAATATTATACACATGCAAACATTTTTTAAAAGTAGTACTACTAATACATCTTTTAAAAAAATTTAAAAGCTAGTCATTTGGGCAATCTGCAAGCACATTTGTCAAGCGCTTCTCTAAAGGGTCTTCCAGTTCTAACTATACATGTTTATAACTTGCCTCTGGTCTGTGACCTAATGGGAGGAGGAAGTCAGCCCGTTCACCTCCTTTGTGGCTTTTCCTTAGTCGTAACAGGCTGTCTGATGTGCTCAGGTTCAGGGAGTTCTTAGGGAACAGAGCTGCAGCTATGCTGCCATCTTGTGGCCATGGTTGGAAGCCTCACTTAGGTCAACTAGAGAAGGGGTAGGAGGGATCTAGTGGGAGGTTGAAGCCGTGCCGTTCACATTAACTATGCGTGACAATCAGATACCTCAGCCTGCACCACAGAGAACCCCCAGGATACACAAGATGGGAGGAGAGAATATGTGTAATAAAAAGTGCACTTTAATTTTTTTTTTATTTTGTGTGCGTAGGCATGTGTTCGAGTGTGGAGGTCAGAGTGCAGCTTGCTGAAATCAGTTCCATAGAGAACTGAACTTTCTATTTATTCTGAGATGGATGATGTCTTCCTTCCCTTTCCTCTCGTTTGATAGGAGCTCGGGCTTCTTCTTGTCCTGCCATAAATCAGGAGGGATTTGTTACCCAGGGTCTTATTCGAGAAGCAGCTAAATCTGATGAATGTCGCTAGTATTCACCACACCCTCTAACCCTGGAACAAGTAACAGGACAGGGCCATTGCATACATGAAGTTCCCGTTGCTGAGGCTTTTCTTTGCAATTCAACTTATCCCTCACAACCACTGCAGAGCACCTAATCCCCCACAATGACACCTGGTGGGCGTGCTCCTCGGGGTTAACTCCTTGTGCACACACTACAGCTCTAAAGGATGTCAAAGGATATTGTGTCCTCATCAGACTGGTACCTGGCTCCTTTACCATGACTACCAAGGTCTCCTAGATAGAACGGAGCAGGATGCAGGTCTAATTAGAATAAAAAGAGAGCCCATGAGCACCCTCACACTCAGCATCCTCCTGGGGATGAGCCTCGCAGGGTTGGGGACAGGAACTGCCTCTCTCTGTCCCAAAATGAACTTTGCTTTGAGAGAAGCTATAGATGTTGACATGGAACAACTAGAGACCTCAGTCTCCCACTTGCAGGGCTCCCTCTCCTCACTGGCTGAAATGGTTTTACAAAACAGAAGGGGACTGGACCTACAACAGGGAGGATTGTGTGCAGCCCCGGAAGGAGAATGCTGTTTCTGTATAGACCATTCAGGACTTGTAAGGGATACCATGGCCAAGGTGCAGGAGGGACTTACCTCGGATGAGATTGAGTTTGGTTAAGCATAGTTTTCTCTGACTAGCCACAGGATTTTGTCTGAACCTACCTTTTCCTTTTGTGCTTCTCACACCTCTGAAATAGGCTGGCTCTGTTATACCCACTGATCTAGAGGAGCCCTGGACAATTTTGAGTGTGGGTGATTGTGAACTTTGGTTTATGATAGACTCCAGAGGGAGGTGCTCTTCCTTCATCCTCCTCCCTGCTCTCCAATCTTGAAAGTGTACAACTATTCAGGATGTACTGGGTTAGCTCCACGGATGGCCCTCCATTTCTGTCATTCCTTTTTGGTTGTCACCCATACCCTGTCTCTTCTATTGGAAAGATACCTCTTGTTTAAACTCAAGATTAAACTATTTCTCTCTCCAGGGCAGTATCCTTGCTTTCCTCTATTAGAGAGCAATGTCAAGATCTCAGTATGGACAGATGGAGATAATCAGGATGGATTAAAATGACCACTGCTTGGCATACATTTTAAGAACATTACCCATTTCCTCTATCAAAATCAATATCTCCTTAAGCCTAAAGGGAAAGTGATATTGATTCCCATAATAAAAGACTGAAAAAACAAGGATTCCTAATTAAAAGTTCTAACCCATATCATACTCTTATCCCTGTTGTTAAGAAAGGACCCAAGCCAGGTGGTGGTGGCTCACACCTTTAATCTCAGCACTCAGGAGGTAGAGGCAGATGGATCTCTGTGAGTTCGAGGCCAGTCTGGTCTACAGAATGAGTCCAGGACAGCAGGACTGTGTCACAGAGAAACCTTATCTCAGAAATAAAAGGACCCAATAAACGGAGGCCACTCTGCAGTTTCGATTTGACCCATGAGGTTGTGGGTCCAGCCCACACTGTGGTCCCTAACCCTTGTACTCCTCACCCAGAGTCCCTTTCATACGACCCATTATTCACTGTGGGATGTTAAGGATGCTGAATCCAGTTAGTCACTTTTATTTGCTTGTGAGGAAGCCACTCAGAGGGCAGGGCAAATCACTTGCATTGTCCTCAGTCCTCATTTCGTTGACTTAGCATTTTCCCAAGACTTGAAGGAATACTTTACTACAGAGACCACACTCATCCAATGTACAGAAAACCTCTTTCTATGCAGGCCAACTGAAGAACTTACTTCCTGAGGAACAAAATTTATTCTCAAAGAAGTCTTAGCTGACAGAAACTACAGAATGTCTTGAAGAAAGTCCCAGCTATTGTAAAACCAAAGTTACTTACTTTGAATTTGCTTTTGTCCGGGATAGGGGCTTGTTTTGTCCAAACAAGCCAGAGTCTTAGAATCTGGATAGATCCAAGCCAACTTAACCATTCATTCAAAACAGCCAACCATTAAACTGGTGAGAGCATTTCTAAGTATGACAGGCTATTCTAGAAACTGGGTCCCTGGTTATTCAGAAATAGCTAAACCTCTATACCCAGCCCTCAAGGAAGACCAGGCTTGAGGACTAACAAAATGTAAATGGGTTTCTGAGTTCTAGAAGGCTTTTCAGAACTTCAGGAGACGTTAGCCAAGGACTCTGCCCTAGGATTGCCCACCGAGTCTGAGTTTCACCTGCATGCAGCTGAAAGACAAGGCATAGATTTGAGGATGATTACCCAGCTCATAGGCCCCTCTCCCCAACCTGAAAAACACCTAATTAAGGAATTAGATCAGGTGGCAAAGGTCTGGCCTGGAGGCTTAGGCGTAGTTGCTGTTGTTAGAATTCTGACTCCTGAACTCCACAATGTATCCTTATACCTCCTCATGGTCTATAAACCTTATGATAAAGGGATATTGTAATGTCCAAGGGAGACCTTCAGCTGACTGACAGCAGACTCCTAAAATATCAGTCCTCTTTGTGGGAGGAACCTGAAATTGCCTTTGAGACTTGACAAAAACTAAATCCAGTCACCTATCTTCCAGAGGAGGAAGAGGCTGCCTACTCTTGTGAAGAAGTCATGGACAGCACACAGCTATCTTAACCTCTCAGATCAATCATTAAAACACCCCAGCTTGAGCCTATCCAGATGGTAATTTCTTTGTGAAAGAAGCGATCTGATATCCCAATTATACAACAATAAAGGCTTGGATGTACTTGCTCCCAGGACTAATATCTAGGAACTCAAGTGCTCAGTTTTTAGAGCTGATAGGTCTCTCTGGAGCTCTTGACTGTCCCAAGGGAACAGAGTTGATATCATATAGACTGTAAAGGTGCCGGTCTCACCTTCCATGCCAACATAACCATCTGGAAAGAAAGAGGCCTCCTAACTGCAACTGGGACTTCTATAAACCATTTCAAAATATTCTTAGGTTTCTGGATGCAGCCCATCTGTTCACTTATCTCTCTGCAATCCACTGTCCTGGGCATCTGTCCTGATAGATATAGATAATATGATATATCATAGATATGGTAATTGTGTAAGTTTGAATGTAATTGGCCCCCATAAGCTCACACAGAGGGGCACTGTTGGAAGGTGTGGCTGTGTGGGCTTTGAGGTCTCCTTTGCTCAGGCTTGCTCAGTATGGTAGACAGTTCACTTCCTGTTGCCTGCAGACTAGATGTAACACTCTTAGCTCATTCTCCAGCATCATGTCTGCCTGTATGCCACTATGTCCCACCATGATGTTAATGGACTACACCTCTGAAACTGTAAGTACCCCAATTAAATGTTTTCCTTTATAAGAGTTTTCATGGTCATGGTGTCTCTCCACAGCAATAAAAACCCTAACATACACAATATATATACACACATATATACATACATACACATATATATTATATACATATATAATATAATATATATTACCAACTTGACATAAGTTATTTAGTAAGAGGGACTCTCAATTGAAAAAATACCTCCATCAGATTGGCCTGTAGGCAAGTCTGTGGAACATTTTCTTTGCTAATAATTGATATGGAAGAGCCCAGTTCTTTGTGGGTGATGCTACCCTTGGGCTATATGAGTAAGAAGACTGAGAAAGCCATGAAGAACAAGCCAGGAAGCAGTGTTCCTCAAAGACCTCTGCTTCACCATGGACATTCTTGTGAGCAAGATCAGCTGGCAGTCCGCTGATGCCCTCAAAGACTGGTTCAGAGACGAAATACAGAAGAGCAACAGGCAGCTTATTGTGGAGCTGAAGAAAGTATTGGAAACCATCTAATTTTCCCATGTGGGACAGAATTTGGAGTAAATGTAATATTATGCTGTGATATTACTAATGGAACAGACACTTGGACACTAATGTGCTTAGGTGTATAAAACATTTCCCATGAGAACTGGTTTGAGAGTGGTCAGTTCCCTGCCCCACAGTCCAGCGTGCCTTCACTCACCCTCCCTTAAGACTTTTTTGGAATTCATTCTCTTTGGATGGATACCTTGTTCAGCCTAGATATAGTAGGGAGGGCCTTGGACCTTCCCCAAAGTAATGTGTCTTCCCTCTCTAAGGAGTGGATGGGGGATGGGTGGGTGTGGGTGGAGGGAATGGGAGGAGGGGAGGGAGTGGGAACTGAAATTGATATGTATAATGAAAAAAGATAGTATATTTTCTTTTAAAAAAATAAAAAAGAGTGCCTGGCTCTCCTGACAGCATTCTGAACTAGGGCCCTTGGAGTCTAGAAAAAACTCGCTTGTCAGTAAAACCCATAATGTAGAAGAGTGAGTGAGGTCTGGAGAATGTATTTCTCGGACCTTCCTATGTATACACTGACACATTCTCTCCTGGGGCAAGCAAACCTCACGGAAGATAAATTCTCACCCCTTGACCTGCAGAAGTGACCTGAGCCTCAAGTGCCCACGTTGCTTCAGGTGGCATGCGATCTGGCTGTTGTATGCACACCCTTCATCTTTTGCAGGTGGTCGGATAATAGGTGTGGGGGATTTCCAGCATCACAATGTTAGGGTCCAAGTTTGGGTATCACCTTGTTTTTTGGACTGCAATGTTTAGTAAGTTCTCAAGGCTTTTTTTTTTTCCGATATGTTTTTAACATACCCATGTACTCTCTCAGGTGGTCCTAACCTATTTTGAGAAGGGCAGAGGCAGCACCTTTTCCCTTTGATGCCTTCAGAGTCTTGGACTCAAAAAAACCTCAAGCTAGCAGGCCACTTGATGTTCTTCTTGAGCGGGTGTCTCATGGGCTGATGGACAGGGCCACAGTGCTTAGCCCCTTGGCTTTTCCCTCTCTCTAGAACCATTCACTGGAGTTTGTGGACACAGACAGCTGCAGAAAGGGCTCACTAGCCACTTCCAGGACTCTCTGTGTGCAGCAAAGGAGGCTGTAGGACAGTTCTCAGGGGCTTCTCCCTCATTCAGGACTCAGGAGTAGGGCCTGGCACCGGTGTTGGTGATGTTCTATCAGCCAAGCCCTTGCGATAAACTTCCAGGTGCCCTGGCTCTGAGAACCTGCATGGCTGGCTGGAATCTCATGAGGGTTTACGCTGGCATCCTCAAACCCTGAATCAGATGTGAAGTACAAAGAAATGAAGAAACTTGGTGCATGTGATTTCTTTCCTCTATTTCCAAAATATCTGAAGATTCCATATACTCCTCTTGTTGCTTTTATTAGAATGTCTACAATTGAACCTGGTTGTCTTGCATGTAGAAAGGAGAGTTGTTTTTAAAGATAGGTATTTCTATGTATGTGCAGAATCTGAATCAGTAAGAGAATGCTACACTTACTGCAATGGGATGATGATTTCACAAACCTGTTTGTGCCCGAGACCCTGCCACCAGCTTCCCCTGCACTTTGTTAAGTGCACACTCGGAGTATTTAAGTCTGACAGACTCCTCATGCCTGAATGGCTCTGAATGCTCACCATCTATCCATCTACTCATCCATCTATCATCCAGCCACTGACCACCTTTGTAGTTCCACCCAGCTACCCATCACAAATGTCCGTTCACCATCTATACAGCACCATTGAGCCATCTGTCTACAATCCATTCATATAACATCTACTTATTAAATAATTTATCCACTACCATTCATCTGCCCCCACATCCACCCACCCACCCATCCATCCATCCATCCATCCACCCACCCACCTATCCATCCATCCATCCACCCATCCATCCATCCATCCACCCATCCATCCACCCATCCATCCATCCATCCACCCATCCACCCACCCATCCATCCATCCATCCATCCATCCATCCATCCATCCATCCACCCATCCATCCATCCACCCACCCATCCATCTATCCATTCATCCATCCATCCATCCATCCATCCATCCATCCATCCATCCATCCTCCATCCTTCTGTCGAATCATTCAGTCATACATGGTGGAACTTTTTTATGACCAGAGGCCAGGATCAGATTACACTGATACACAGGAGATAGTGTCCAGAATTGAGATTCTCCAGCACTTTACCCCGGTGCTCAGCAAGAAGCCCTTTAAGGCCTTTCTTGTACTTTCAAGGTTTCTAGGGAGTATAGGAATGCCCTCTAGGCCCCCTTATTTTCATGGCATTCTTTCCATACGGTCTCGCCTTGGTAGCTCAAATTCTAAGTTCTCTACCTTTGGTATTGCTTGCTGTCTGTACTTCTATTCTCTCTCAGGTTCTTTTCAAGGAGGTGACTTTGTCATTTGATACTTCAGGTAAGGTAGTACTGCACCATGACCACTGGAGGGAGTCACGTGGAATCTGCCAGCTTGGCTGCATCTCGCTGTACACTTCAGGGTTTATAGCCTTTCAGGAAGTCTTTGCTGTTTTCCTGAGCTGGGCACCAAGGGCAGAGCTAGGTTCTGGGATACAGTGACTAATGAACCGTGAGGAGTAAAGCTTTACCCAAGGCCAAGGTAAGCTAGAAGAGTGGGTGGGAGATGGGAGTGGCCCAGGCAAAGTCCTAGGAACAACAGGCCACACCTGCTCTGAGTGAGGGGGGGGGATAAGGGGAAAGCAAGGGAAAGGGGAAGATAGTGGAGAAGATGAGAGAAAGAAAGGGAAGAAGAGGGAAAAGAATAGGGAAGAAGATGGAGGGGCAGGGAGAGGGAATAAGGAAGAGAGAGGATTTAGTTCTCCTTTTAAGTGGCCTCTTGGAGTGAAATGTCATATGCTTGCCAGAATACATGGCAAGGATCCTGACCCCCACAGAAGATCCTCCAGAACTCCCCTGCCACTAGGACTTCCAGTCCTTCCTTTGGCTTCTGGTGACCTTAGCACCTGCCTCTCTGCTCCACTCAGCACCTGGCTCATTCTTCAAAGTTCTAACGTGACTCATTGCACCCCCCCTCCCAGAGTAATCCCTTCCTCAGCTTTGTCCTCTGAACTCTGGCTGCCAATCTTGAGGCCACACCTTGTCCTAGACAGTTCCAAGCTGACCCCTGATAGCCACTGCCCCTCTACCCTCCTTCCTCCTCTTCTTACTCTTCCCGCTTGGGTTTTCTCCCTGGCTTCCCAGGCTTCATCTTATTCTCCCGAGTCTTGGTCATTGAAGCTAGGTCTCTCCATTGGATTCCTGGTACTTTGTTCTTCTCCTTGGTCCCTCGGGTTCTCTCCTATGTCAGTCAGCCCTCTTTTTGAAACATGGGCTGGCGTCTTCAAGCCCAGTTTGCATCCCAGATGAGACAGTGAGTCTTCCATCCTGTTCATCTGGACTCTGCTGGTTTCTCTAGTTCCCTGTCACCAGCCCCACCTCTATCACCATGCCTAGTCCCTTGGTCCTCCCTCTCTGCTTCTGCCTACCCTTTCTGCCTCCCTGAGCTCTGCATTGTCTGATTACGCCTGATTGTTTCACCTGAGGATTCAGGTGAGTGCCCTTCTTCACCACTGTACCTGAGTGTGTTTCTTCTCTTCTATATTCTAAACTCTTAGAGCATAGAACAATCCTGTTGCGACCCTGCATACAGGGGTCCTCAGGAAGTCCTTGTCCTAAGATGTAAGGGCCAGGCCTTGCTCACTCCAACCAAACTAACTGTTAGAACAGAGGTCTAGCTTTTTTTTCTTCAGAAACTTCCTGGTCATAACCAACAGACTGTTTCAGAGTTTCTGATGTAATCTTGTAGTAAGCCCTGGTGACATTAAAAGTCTCCTGTCTCCCCAACCTAGGAAAATCCCTTTCCTGTGCTCCAGACTTAATGGAAACCTTCCAAGATTCCCAGGGGCAGAACGCCCCTTAGGCATAGCCTTGCACTCTCATGGGAAAGGGTTCAGTGCCCCAGACAGGCTCCCACAGCTGGCTACCTGTGGGAAGGTCCTGAGTATGATGCAATAGGAATTTAGAGAAGCTCACCTTTGTTCAGCCTTACACTGTTTAAGAGAAAAGAGAAGGGGAGTTTCCTGCTAAGTATGTGTTGCTCCTGGAACCTCACAATATATGAACCAGAGAGAGCTCTGAAGAATTTGGTTGCATTGGCTCACGGTGAGCTCAGAGTCCATCCAGTGAGATCGACTGTAGAGGGTGGAAGACTCCATAGGAAGGTTGGGCACATCCAGAGGTATTTCTGAAGGCTGGCTACTCATGAGCTGTGATTCTGTTTCTGAATTGTCCCCTCCACTATGCTTCCTTCTAGTTTGAAAACACAGCTGCATGTGGCCCCTCTTTGTCTGCAGAAGGATTAGTAAACTAGTGAAAAGGGCCAAGCCCAGTGTCTTCTTTAATAGCAGTTCCTTTTTACACAAGTCAATTACACTGCAATTACACATGACCAGAGTCATAATTACTTGGAAGCCAACTCCCAGGTCAGGGCAAGATCTCAATGCTGAGATGCAGGACTCTTGGGATTCCCAAGGACAGCCACTGGGGGCACAGTGGGCAGGGCAGTCTGGGGACAAACAAGGAGCTGGTACTCTCTGGGAAGTCAAAGGCGGGGCTCTGCACATCATGGACTTGAGCTAGTAAATGAAGGTGGAAAGGCACGAGGGTTAAAGGATCGGATTGGCCATAATGATAAATAATGCTGGGAGTGCGAGGAGACCCAGAGAACAACTCAGGAGGTTTGGGATCAGGGTTCAGACCACCAGGAGCAGAGTGTCTGCCCTGAGAACAGAAGCTGGTTGGATTTAGGGAGCACAATTCACTCTAGGGCAGTTGTTGCAGGACTTCAGGACCACAAATTCAAGGGAAGTGCAAGGCTTAGGCTCCACATTTTTCCTGGCTTCTCTCAATGACATCTGCAAGGCATGGGTCCATCTTGGAAAAGTACTGACCAGAGAGCATGCCTAGAAGACAGATCCTTGGTTGATGGTTAATCCTGCATGGGCCATTTACCTAAAGACCATTTGAGAGTTCCTAAACACGGCTTGAACTGCAGCCAAGTGATAACTCAGAGTGGGATTGAGTCATGTCACGACCTTGGGTGCCACCCTTGTCCTGTTCGTAGGATGGAAGCCTGAGAAGGTGGAATTCTAGCTCACATTATGGCTCCCTTTCCCTTTTCAGTCTCTAGGATCAGGTGGACAGACCAAAGACTCCTTCCCCATGAGTCATCTTTTTAAGCAGCTCTTGGCCCCAGCCTTTTCCCCCAAGGCCATTTGACTCTTGTGTGGGACCTTCAAACCCTCAGATTCCTCAGAGTTCAGCCCAGCTCTCACCTTCCCACTAGACTCCCCGCTGCAGGACCTCTTGGAGTTGTCTTGGCAATGGATCCTGGAGGGTGGGGATCTGCCAAGCTCCTCTAGTTAGAGACAGTCAGGAATTCCTCCCTTCTCTTCCTTCCTAAAACACTGAATCTTCCCTGAAACTGTGGGCTGGACTAGTCCCCAGTGAAACATCTAACAGGTTGATAGCTGCCAAGAAACCCCTGAAGGTCACTCACCAGGGCCTTCTAGTAGGGGCACGTTGCTCTGGGGGCAGGAAAGTCTCACCCCAGAGTCTGTCTACACAATTCTCATCCTCTCCACTTTCTCAGTGCCTCAGCCCAGGGGCCTGGGATACATAGGCCCGTGGAGGCTGTTATGGGCTTGACAGTTGTGACATGCAAAGGCTCAAGAGGCTTTGCTTAGACTGCCAACCTATGGAAATAGACAGAGCAATTTGCCATAGAAAACCTACAGAAGCCAGGGAATATGAAAAATGCCAAGCTAGCTAAAAGTTAAAGAGACATAACCAATTCCATAAGATATGATTTTCAATTTCTTCAACTGGACAATTGAAGTAATACCTGACCGATGCTTTCAGAGGGTTGAGGGACTCTTCCTGGAAGTACCCTTCATCTCTGTTAATCATCAGCCACTTTTTGAGAAATTCTGTATGCAAAGAATAGGGAAGGCTTCTGAACAGAGATGTCTGGATTGCTAAGGATTGCAGTGGTGCCCCAGCTACTAGCAGCGAAGTGGAAGGTGGCTCTGAAGACTGAGCCTGTGGATGTGCTCAGGGAGGTGCTGGCCATTCTGGCTAACCTTTTTGTCTGCACAATGCCAGGGTCAGCTGTCACTTTAACTCAAAGACAAAACCAAGCCATATCCTGGATTGTTTTTTACCGAGATCTCCAGTAGACAGCATCTGGCTAGCAGTAATCACTCTTAGGTTGAAGGCTGCCTTGCCAGGCCTGAGGGGTGAGGAGCTGGGCCAACATCTCAGACAGCTGCATCCCAAGTTCTGTCTGAGGCAGGGATGTGGGGAGGTCCCCTCCTTGTAGCCAGAGCTCAGAGGCCCACAGTACATTTCCGATGTCTCAGCACCAAGCGCTACTCCCTCCCTCGTTTCTGTTTCTCCGCTATCTCCCCCGTTTATGTACGTACACACACTCCTGCCACAGAGAAGTCGCTCTGTGTTTCCTTCTAGCGTTGTCTCCGAGGAAGACAAAGGCAGGAGCACACAGACAAATGTGCAGAGATGACTTTAAGGGGTGAGGCTAATCTTGTGGGCTTAACTGAAGGCTCAGAGTCAATACTGAGGCTTAGCAGAAGCTGCTGCATCCGGAGTCTCGTGACTTCTGAGGCTGCTGCTCAGCAACTCTGGCCTCCCAACATAGCTCCCCTGTAAACAAACTGCTCCAGACAAAGGTTAATGACTGCCCATCACGAGCTTTCTCCTGATGGCTTTCCTCCATGGCCTTTTACCAATTAGCCCTTCCTGGAGGCCCCACGCAGGAGGGCTCAGGAGAGCCAGCAGAGTGGATTCTCCTCTGGGCCTCACTAGATGGGCATCAGGGTTTTCAGATATCACTTCTCAGTCTTTGTGCTGGGCACCTTGCTCCAGGTCCTTCCCCAATTCTTGCCTTTGCTCTTATAAGAAAAACACAAGGTAGACACTGATGAGGGCATCATGACTGGGCTTCACACTCCTCTCTCAGTTGGCTCCTCAATGCAGTTAAGAATAATCCAGACCCCAGCAATTCACTTCAGTCAGTGCATGCCTGGGGTGGCTGCTCTGATGCAGTCTATCAGCCACAGAAGATGGAGTGTTACTATGAATGACTGTCCCTCAACAGTGTGAGCTTTGGTCCTCCCCCAGAAGGACACCTGAGCATGCCAAATGCCCTCCCACAACTGCCCCCGCTCTTCAGATCCGGGTAGAGTCTGCAGAATGCTGGACCTTTAGGGACATTTAGGCTTTGGGCTGGTGGCCTTGAGACCTGCTTTGGTGGAGCATGGATAGTGAGTGGCAAAGCAACCGATGGCCAAGCTTGGCTTCCATGACATTCTCCTCTTGCTGAAAGAGCAAACTCTCTGCAGCTGTACCCACCCAATAGGGAAGTCATTCTTCTGGGAGGAGGGCAAAGAAGAGGGCAGCTGAGGAGGAGCCTTCAGACACAGGCAGGTCATGGACATGTAGCTTCACTATCGGCTCATCTGCCCCCCCCCCAGCATCCGGTTAGCAGCCAGAGTGATTCCCATGGTAGGAATTGCCAACACAAGTGTTCCTAAGGACCAGGAATGTCCATGCTGCTGGCCACTTGGGGACCAGATCTTGGGCCTAGTGATGCAGAAACACTGCCCATTGGTGAGAACTAAGCCAGGTGGCTGACCACTTCTCAAGCTATGGCAACCAAGCAGTTGTTACAGACTTCAGGGTCCTGAAGACAGAACAGGGTGGACACATTGTCTGAAAGGGCATCATCCTTTGGATACAGAAACTACTTGCCCTGTCAGGATGCTCAGAAACAAGTTCCTGGAGTCTGAGTACGGCTGCCCAGCAAGCAGAACAAACTGCAAGGACTGTGGCTGAGAGCATGGGCTCGGGAAACCGCATTGTGTCTAATCAACCATCATCCACTCTGGCAGCCGTGAGTACCTGTCATTACCACTTCCCATCCTCCATTGCAACCTCACGGGCCCACCCTCCTCACCCCTTAAAAGAGCTGGTAGCTATGTGATTCCTTTAGTCAGCAGAATGGTTCATCCTTGACCTTTCTCCTCAGTCATGGATAGTCAGGTAGATATGGAGATACAGCTGTTCTAGGGTCATCTCAGCCTTCAGGACACTTTCTGTGACTCATTAATACTTGTTGTCCTGTACAGTTGGGAGTGTTTGTAATTGCAGTGTAGCCTAGCTTACATTGAATAAATTGCTACCTTGTCTTCATGAATTGAACAGCCGATGTTTACAGTACTAAAGGGTAAAGGATCCATGCTGGCCAGCTTTCCATTGCTGGGACAAACCCCTGTGATAATCAGCTTACAGGAGGAAAGGTTTCAGGGGTTTTGCTTCATGGTCACTAGACTACACCTGTGGTGAGGCAGTATATCATGATGGGAGCCTTTCATGGAGCATAGTTATTACCTAATGGCTGCCAAGAAGTGTATGGACAGGGTTCCATATCCCCTCTAGGTCCTCCCCCTGGAGACCTTACTTTTTCCTGTAGTGGGTTTTTTGTTGTTTGTTTTGTTTTGTAGTTCTTTTAAGACAGGGTTTCTCAATGGCACTGGGTTCTGATCCTACTGCACGTACTGGCTTTATGGGAGCCTAGGCAGTTTGGATGCTGACCTTACTAGACCTGGATGGAGGTGGGTGGTCCTTGGACTTCCCACAGGTCAGGGAACCCTGGTTGCTCTTCGGGCTGACGAGGGAGGGGGACTTGATCAGGGGAGGGGGAGGGAAATGGGAGGCGGTGGCGGGGAGGAGGCAGAAATCTTTAATAAATAAATAAATTAAAAAAAAAAGACAGGGTTTCTCTGTGTAGCCTTGTCTGCCCTAAAACTCTTTTCAAAGACCAGGCTAACCTAAAACCCACAGAGATCTGTCTGCCTTTGCATCCTGAGTGCTGGGATTAAAGGCATGGGTCACCATTTCCCAGTTCCCTTAGTGGTTTTAATGAGTGCCCCCCCAGGCTCAGATGTTTAAATACTTGCTATCTAGTGGGTGTAGTTGTTTGGATAGGATGAAGAGGTGTGGCCTTGCTGGGGAAAGTATGTCAGTACTAGAGGTAGGCTCCAAAAAGCCAGTTCAAGCACTAGGGAAAAATCCTAGTCCCACTACCAGTGGTTCCACAGAGTGCCCCAGCCACACAACTGTCACCCACATCTAGAAGGCTTAGTTTGGTCCTATGCTGGTTTCCCCACTGTCAGTCCAGAGTCAATGAGCTCCCATTAGCTCAGGTCAGCTGTTTCTGTGGGTTCCCCATCAAGGTCTGGACTCCTTTGCTCAGATTATTGCTCTGCCCTCTCTTCGAGTGGACTTTGGGAGCTCAGCCCAGTGCTTAGCTGTGGATCTCTGTGTCTGCTTCCATCTGTTGCTGGATGAAGGTTCTATGATGACAGTTAAGGTAGTCATCAATCTGATTACAAGGGAAGGCTCCTATTTCTTAGGGGCTTAGCTGGGGTCATCCTTGTGGATTCCTGGAAATTTCCCTAGTGCCAGGTTTCTTGCTAGCCCCGCAATGGCTCCCTCAATCAAGGTATCTCTTTCCTTGCTCTCCCTCTCTGTACTTCATCCATCTCAACCATCCTGATTTTTCAAGTTCTCCTCTCCCCTCCTTTCCCCTCCTTTCCCCTTTCCACCTTCCCTTCTCCTCCCACTCCCACACTCCCAGTTTTCTCAGGCAATTTTCTATTCTCCTTCCCAGCGGGAGATCCGTATATGTTTCTCTTAGGGTTCTCCTTGTTACCTAGCTTCTCTGGGGTTGTGGACTACAGGCTGGTTATCCTTTGCTTTATATCTAATATTCCCCACTTATGAGTGACTACATGCCATGTTTGTCTTTCTGGGTCTGGGTTGCCTCACTCAGGATGGTTTTTTTTTTCTAGTTTCATCCATTTGCATGCAAATTTCAAGATGTCATTTTTTTTTTATCGCTGAGTAGTACTCCATTGTGTAACACATTTTCTTTATTCATTCTTTGGTTGAGGGGTATCTAGGTTGTTTCCACGTTCTGGCTATTACAAATAATGCTGCTATGAGCATAGTTGAGCATATGTCCTTGCAGTATGATTGAGCATACTTTGAGTATATGCCCAAGAGTGGTATTGCTGGGACTTGAGGTAGGCTGATTTCAAATTTTCTGAGGAACCATCACATTGATTTCCAAAATGACTATGCAAGTTTGTTTTCCCATCAGCAATGGAGGAGTGTTTCCCTTACTCTGCATCCTCTCTAGCATAAGTTATCATTGTTGTTTTTGATCTTAGCCATTCTTATTGGTGTAAGATGGAACCTCAGAGTTGTTTCGATTTGCATTTCCCTGATGGCTAAGGATGTTGAGCAGTTCCTTAAATGACTTTCAGCCATTTGAGATTCTTCTGTTGAGAATTCTCTGTTTATATTTCTACTCATTTTATTGGATTATTTAGTATTTTGATGTCTAGTTTCTTGAATTCTTTATATATTTTGGAGATCAGTCCTCTGTCTGATGTGGGGTTGGTGAAGATCTTTTCCCATTCTGTAGGCTTCCATTTTATCTTATTGACTGTGTTCTTTGCCTTACAGAACTTCTCAGTTTCAGAAGGTCCTCTGTATTTATTGTTGCTCTCAGTGTCTATGCTACTGGTCTTATATTTAGGAAGTGGTTACTATACACTCATCTGACTTCATCATAGCACTGGGTGACAAGAGACTGCATGGGCCCTTCAGGATGCTCAAGAGTCCTCAAAAGAAACTCACAGTCTCAGAAGGAGGGGCAAATGCCTGGGAGACAGGAGGGGCTTTGGAATTATGGAATGTGTGGTAGTTACAAAAAATTTATTAGCATCATGAAAAGTCATCCATCTGGAAAGAAATGCTTGAACCAACCAGCTTTCCGTTCCATAACAAATACCTCAGATCATCCACTTACAAGGAGGAAAGGCTTGTTTAGTCTCATAGTTTTGGAGGTTTAAGTCCATGACTCGCCTGTTGCTCTTAAGCCAAGCCATGAATCATATCATGACAAGCTCATATGGCTAAGAAAGTAACAAAGAGACTCCTATCTTCCCCCTTTGAGGTCACATTCCCAGTGACCTAAGGCCTACTTACACCCTGTTCTCACAGGTCCTGTCACTTTCAACACTGCCACCCGAGGACCCAGCTGCAGAGTGTGACCTGCAGGAGACACTCTGGACACAAACGGTAGCAACAGGAGCGACACGGCACTCCAGAGTGTGGATACACATGGGAGGCGGAAATCAGAAGGGCTGTACTCAGGAAGTTTTGGGTGAAGAATTATGCGTACCTAGTACACTAAAATCTCACCATGTCACAACTCAGAAATGGTATGTGGGAGAAGACATGAATAAAAGTTTAATTTTAAAACTAAGAATTAAAAGTTATTTAAACTATTTGAAAAATTCATGGAAGGAAAGGCGTCAAGATACAGTGTTAAGTGAAAATCAAGTATCTATACTGGGACACAGGAGGAAAGCAGGGAAGGATGGAGGGACAGAGTGTCCTTCACACTTAACAGTGAACTAAGGGACGAAGAGGACTCACCGTGTCTTCTCCTGGAGTTGGAAACACCTGTCTGCTTAATGGACTGGTCATTGTGTTGATAGTATAAAGTGTTACTGAGAACATGAACTAGCTAGCAGTCTGCTCCCAAGAGATGGCATAAGACCACCAGGGGATGGACTGTGTGAATGGAGGACATTCTGTGGGACCCTAGGACCCTGTCCTGATGGCCTCAGATCATCTCCTCAGCTCAGATGCTGAGAGAAACATTCACCTTTTCTGGAGATTGAGATTTGAGGACTGGGGTGACAATATTTTCCTGTAGATTTTAGTAATTTTTAATTATTGTTTTCAAATGCTGTTCTAGTAAAAGCAAAAGGCTCACACGGCCACCCCACCCTCTCAGTTGTAATCCTAAACTGTCCCAGATTCAGGGAAGGAACTTGCCTGTCTGGAAGGCCCTGTGTGGCCAGTCTCCTGCAGTCCTGCTGAGCTGGCCGTAGGGACACACTGAGAAAGGAGAGGAAAAACTGGATAGGTTATTTGTGGCTGAATATACAAGTCTCTGGCTACGCTGTGAAGAGAGTCACAGAGTTCCTGGGTTTAGCAGCCTTAGGCATCAGCGCAGCACTTAGGCACACTGTATGTATGATCAGTTTGCCTAGAACCAGTAAGCTGTATAGCCTGGAAAAGAAACCGCACTATGCAAAAAGAAAGACTTAGATGGGGCTTCAAGGCAGTGAGGACTGAGAACAAGCTACAGAGCTGACTGAGAGCCAGGAGGGTAGCACCTTGCTGGCCACCCGGAGGCTGGTCGTCTCTGCTGAAAGTGACGCTGGAGCATTCTGAGCAGGAAGCAGGCTCCTCTAACAACATCTGGGCAATGAAAACGCTGTTCTGGGTTGCTCTACACAGCTGAGGAGCTGAGGTCATAGAAGGCCGCCTCTGGACTGTACAAAACAGTAGGATATCATGAGACCCTTCATAGTGGCATCACAGAAGGCAGCATCTCCCTGAGTCTCACTCCATGCCCAGCCACAAGCCAGATCCCCAGACTGAAAAAATCTTGGCCCTGACCCCAGACAGCTGCCCCTGACTTCCTTTTGCCCACTCAGGTTGAGGCAGGAGGGACATCTGGCTTCACACCTTCAGTGGATAAGACACATGCAGGGTCGAGGAGGAGGAGGTGCTAAGAAAACATGGGTGGAAATGATAGAGTCCCACAGGGCTCGCAGAAGAGTCCCCATCTGGAACCCAGTCCTGGCACAGTGCCTCGCCTGTCCGCTCAGCCTGGGCACCAGCCTTGCTGTCAGGGTCATTTCCGCCATTTTCTCAGGAAATGACCGGCATTAGGCAGCTTGTGTAACTCACCCACAGGATGTAAGGCCTCTGCACAGATCATGCAGGCTGTTGCCCGGGTGACATGGGTCTTTTATCTCATTTATTTTGTGGAACCTCTAGAGGAGGACTTGAGGGGAGGAAAAAGTCTGGCCTGTTCAGAGAGGCTTTCGTGGACAGGGTCCTTCCTGCCACTCCCATAGGCCTCACACTGCATATCCAGGACAGGCCTGAGTCCTCACTTAGCCTCCTTGTTGGTCTTTTGGGCCGGACTACACCCTGTCCTTCCTTCCCTGTCCTCAGGTCCCACCCCTGGCCTGGATATTCCATTCTCTCTCTCTCTCTCTCTCTCTCTCTCTCTCTCTCTCTCTCTCTCTCTCTCTCTCTCTCTCTCCCTCCCTCCCTCCCTCCCTCCCTCCCTCCTTCCCTTCCCCCTCCCCCTCTCTCTGTCTGTCTCTCTGCATCTAAGTTTCTTTGTTTTTATTTTTTGGTTTCTTTGTTTTTATTTCTGTCTCTTTCTCTATCTCTTATCTTTCTGTGTCTCTGCCTCCATCTCTTTCTTCACCCTTCCCTTCCAAATGTAAACTTTGTCTCGTCTCTGGCCTCTATCCTATCAGTTTCCCAGTGTGTTCGGTCAAAGGTCAGGCCCCTGAACTTGCTCCACCCTGGGTGATGCCCTTTTTTCATTTCTGCTCTTCAGGGACCTCAGCGGGAGCTACGGCTGGGGAAGTGGATAAAGCTGAGCTTTGGGGCTTCATCGTCTTGTGGTGCTGATCACTGATGAAATAGATAAGCAGAGAGGGAATTTAAAAGTTCTATCATCAAATGTCCGCCGTGTGCGTCTGCGCGCCGGTGAGCCTATAATTCGTGATCCCAGAGAAGCTAAATAAGAAGGTGAACCCAAAGAAAAACATATAGGCATCCTCCTGAATATTAACCTTCATCAGGCGATGAAAGGAGACAGAGACAGAGACCCACATTGGAGCACCAGACTGAAATCCCAAGGTCCAAATCAGGAGCAGAAGGAGAGAAAGCATGAGCAAGGAACTCAGGACCGCGAGGGGTGCACCCACACACTGAGAGAATGGGGATGTTCTATCGGGAACTCACCAAGGCCAGCTGGCCTGGGTTTGAAAAAGCATGGGATAAAACCGGACTTGTTGAACGTAGTGGACAATGAGGACTACTGAGAACTCAAGAACAATGGCAATGGGTTTTTGATCCTACTGCACGTACTGGCTTTATGGGAGCCTAGGCAGTTTGGATGCTGACCTTACTAGACCTGGATGGAGGTGGGTGGTCCTTGGACTTCCCACAGGTCAGGGAACCCTGGTTGCTCTTCGGGCTGATGAGGGAGGAGGACTTGATCGGGGGAGGGGGAGAGAAATGGGAGGCGGTGGCGGGGAGGAGGCAGAAATCTTTAATAAATAAATAAATTAAAAAATAAAAAAAGTTCTATCATCCTTTTCTTAAAAGAGAGCCATGAAAAGGAAGAAAGAAAACAAAATAAAAAGCCCTGTGAATTCTAGGAAGGTCATGGATGGCAAGGACACGATGTGGGGGAGGGTGGATCAGTAGAGTCCCGGAAGGGCTGCCCTGGAGAGCTGACCCTTGAGGCTGGACCGAAGAAGGTGGGAGGGGCATTTGAGAAGGGAGGCCTGCAGGGGGCATAGGGTGGCTTTATACTTTGCCCTCGGGAAGCTCAGGATAGTTCCCAGGGGTGAGGGAGACATGGGGTTGGCAGAAGAGATAGAGGGGAGGTATTCAAAACAGAGGGTGTGCCCCATCCAAATCCTACCCTCAAAGCTTGCATAATGACAAGGGCCCTATCTCTGTCTCTGGCCTTAGTTTAGACATAACCCTTAAGAACTTTTCTTTGGCTTTCCAGCCTCAAAGGCAAGTAAGGCTCGTTACTCTCAACCTTTCCTGGCACCCGGTGGTCATTCCTGATGCAATATTGGCTTCTCTGTATCTCCTCAGCTGGTCACGCTGCTGGGGGCAAGGCCTATTGCCACGGTTGCCTGGCATCGGCACAAGCAATCTCCTCATCCTCTAAGCGCTCCCTGGAAGAACAGAAATCCTGCAGGGCTCCAGGTGCTGGGGATAGCTAATCAGTCTTCTGAGGAGCATTTAGAGCTCAGAACGGTGTGGCAGGTCATGTGAGCAGCAACTAGGGAACAGGCCTTCAACCACCTTCAGAAAAAAAGATGGGATTGGCAAGCCCCTGCTTAGCTTCCTATAGGTGAAACTGATTTCTGGGAGCTCCAATGGTCTGGGGAGAACCAGCATCCTGCTGGCTGTCCCAGGACATCTTGTGGAGGTCCCTCCTCTTTCCTGGGGAGTGGGCTTGTCACTGTCCCCATCCACACTCAACCTTGGCCGACGTCTGGGTTTGTACAGGGGGAGGGGTGGCCAGGCCTGCAGCAGGACCTCCTGTCAGTATATGGAGGGGGCGGCTTAGCTGGTTGGGCTGGGTGCCTCTGCAGATAAGGCATTAACAGCGCTGTGGACGCGCCCTGTGGATCTGCTGACGCCTCCTTTCGGCCCAGGTGCTTGGGGTGAGGTGCCAAAGGTTCTCTATAAAGAGCCAGGGCTCCTGGCCGCCACCACTTGCCCTCTGGCTGCTGAACCGCCTGTGTGTGCCAGGCCCAACCCAGCGACCCCCATGGTGAGGCTTGTGCTGCCCAACCCTGGCCTAGAGGACCGAATTCCATCTCTGGATGAATTAGAGGTCATTGAAAAGGAAGAAGCCAGCTCCAGGCCCAAATGGGACAACAAGGCCCAGTACATGCTCACTTGTGTGGGCTTCTGTGTGGGGCTGGGCAACGTGTGGCGTTTCCCCTACCTATGCCAGAGCCATGGAGGAGGTAGGAATCGGGACCCAGGATGGGGCTTGGGTGTGGTAAACTAGGAGCCCAGGAGAAACATGGACCAAGGACACAGGATGGCTATTTCCCAAAATTCAGCACCCAAGAGGGTCACAGACAGGGAAGGAAGAGGTAGGGCAATGATCTCAAGTTGTTAGTGAGAGAGATATGCTTCTCCTTCATCCTGTGAATCGGGTGGTTTATGTGGGGCTGAAGAACAATCTCCCCCTGGAGATGAGGATGATACAGCTAATTCCCTGAGTTGACACCCCTCCAAGAGGGTAGAACACTCACCCACTTTCCAGGAGGTTACTGGACGATCCAGTTGGAAGAGGGAGAGTTGGGAGGCAAAGGGTGACCCTCAGAGGACAGCCAGTATGAATGGAGCCTGTCTTTTGGATCCCTGGCTGGTCCTGGACTAGCATGCACTGGGCAGAGCTGCCACACTCGGTGCCTCACATGCCTCAGCTTGTGTGACAGACTTTAGGAGAACCCTGTCGTCCCCAGTGAGGCCCTACGATTCTCCAGTTGCACCTCCCTTTCAGAGAGACCCAGACTCTGACTTTTGTTCTACTGAAGGTGTCCATAGCACACGTCCAGTGGCTCAGAAGGGCACAACTCACAGGCATAGCTGCTCCACAGTCACAGAAACTTCTGTCAATTGGTATGCCAGCTTTTCTTACCCCCAGCCCCACAAGGGTTGTGCATCCAGGAAGCACACAGACAGACAGACAGACACACACACCAACCAGCCTTGGGCTGGAGAGAGCTTCTGTTTCTGCTTCTCACCTGGAGCCCACGCTCTGCCTTCCTAATGTGGTGCTGTCAGTGGAGGTCTGGGCAGGCTTGGCTGCTGTAGAAACCGGCTCTGCTGAGCCTGGGGTGTGCCACAGGTGGGGTTCCAGACATCCTCCTCTTCGATGGGATTCTCTGACTCAGGAGTTTTCTTTACTTCCAGTTTGTGCAGACACAGGCTGGCATTGGGATGGGATATTATCTCAGCAGCGCTGAAATGCCCACTGTGCTGCTGTGTAGATGTGTAGGTTGGCTGTTTATGACTCTGCCAGTACCTTGCTCTCGGGCAGGCACCATAGCAAATCAGAGAGCTGACAGTCTAAGGTTTTGCTGTCCAGCTGACCTAAACAGAACTGGTCCAAGGCATTCCAACCGCCTGTCCTTGGATCCCTCTACTTTTCCAGCATTTAGATGTAAAGACCCCCAGCCACAACAAGCAATTTCACTTCAGAAAAACAGACTCAGTCCTTTCTCCAACTTCCACCCAGGCAGGGCACCGTCAGACTCCCCTGAATTTCCCTGCCATGAAAGGACTCTGAAGGGATGTGGAGGTGCCGCATGAACGGGGGGTATGAGACAAGATACAGATTTGTCAGTTCTGTGCCTAGGAGAGAAGGGCCGAGACAAGCCTGCCCCACAAGGAATCGTTCAAGATTTCCACAAAAGAGCTGTGTCTAAGGTCCAGGTTTCAGTGGGAATTTAATGGGGATTCCCAACACCTGAGATCATCTCTTCTCTGAGTTCGCAATGCCCTGGGGACCATGGGGCTGCGGTGCTGCCCGGTGTGGTGCATTGCTCTGGATCAAAGCGGTACTGTAGACTTCTGTGCCAACCCTGGGAAGACAGAAGGGGACGAGTTGTGAAGGCTCTGGCCACAGCCTCGGTCCCTTGATCACACTGTTCTGAACTTTGACTTCCCGAGAGGGTCTGGGCTTAGGTCCCAGAGAGACAACCCAGGTAAAATGGGAAGAATACCTCCTTGAGGAGCCATATGTCTTTGGGTCACTCTGGCCTATGTTGCCCACATTCCCCATCAGGCAGACAATCCTCCAAAAGGGAGAGAAGTCTGTGTTTGGGCCAGGTGTACTCAGAAGAGCAGGACCCAGAGATGGTCCTCCTGACCTGAGGGTTGGCTTCCTGTTCTTATGACTTCTCTCACACAGTACTATTACATGGTGGATTTTTCTTCTGACCTGAAACTCTGGACCCTGGCAGAGAAAGTCTGCAGGTGAGGCTAGCCTAATCTAGCCTCCAGAGGAAATTTCAATAGACTGAGAAGACTGAGAGTCCCCTACAGGCCCTTGGGGGACAAGAGACCATGGCAGGTATTAGTAGACAAGGGGATAATGGAGCTGGGTAGTGTCCAATACTGGGGGGATCCAATACTCTTAGACTGTATACCCTGATATCCGGTCTCCTGAGAGTTCTCAGGTTTGTCAGCTACACAAACTCCCAGTGCAGCATGGGCCACTGAAGCTGAGCAGACAAGAGAAGCAGGTAGCCTTGGCTTCTCTGCAGCTCAGACTGTCCACCAAAAATCACACAGGCCAGTCACCAACTTCCTTAGTGAACCTGAGTGAGCTGGGCTTGCTCTCGGACCTTTTCCTGAGGACTGTACTCAAAGGTAGTATAAACACATAGCAAGTCCATGATCAGGCTCCTAGGTCATTGTCACTGCATCCTGGTCCTGGTGTACTCATCTGTAAAATGGGGATAGTAAGGCTGTCTTCAACACTGAGCCTACTTGGGGGCTGTACTTGGCAAACACAAGGAGCTTATTGGGCCAGTCACATGCAGAAGAATGGGCTAGCCTTTGTGAACTGGGCCTTAACACTACTTGTTTTTGATATGTATGAAGTTACTATATCTACCCAGGGTACCCTGGACATGGTGGTCCATCCTTATCCTGGCCCTGGCGACAAGCCTTAGGTCACTCTTGCTCTGTGTCCACATTGGGTGCCGTGGGTGCTGGCGTGGTGCTGGTGCAGTTGCTGCCTTCCTTCCAAGGACCAGGTCGGCCCCCACAGGATGTTCCCAGACTTTCCTGTACATCCTCCTCTGGCAAGCCTACCACCACTTGGTCCAGTCCTGGTGACCTTGTGCACAACCACGTGCAATTGTGTGCAGCACACACCTGTGCTGGATAAAGAAAATAGGGTAGACGCCACTTGCAGCACTCGCCTTCTTCCTCCGACCTCCTCCACTCCTTTCCTGTTTCCTCTCCCCCTACTCCTACGTTCCCACTCATGACTCAAAGACAGAACTGGGTCTTCTTCAAGCTGAACAATTTCATTTCCCTTTAGCCCCACTTTGCTATGATTTTTCTCTGTGTAAACAGCAAACGCCAAGGATTCCGGGCAGCACAAAAGGCTTTATCTCTGGAGACCTTTGGACATTAATCCTTGGTGCTCCAGCCTGGAGCCCCAGCTTCCCCAGGGCCAATACCTATACCCTCTTCCTCTGCCCTCATACTCATGGAGAGGTGGTACAGTAGCTCAGAGAGGAAGATCCCATTCAGGACTGGAATTCTATCACCTTCCACAGAAGCCCAGGTCTTGCAACAAGCTCCCTGCTCTGAGTTGGAAACAGCATCTGGGCTCCACCCAAGGAACCTCAAGACTGTTAGCATCTGACCCACTCCAACATGTCTGGCTCCCCTGTGTGGGGCACAGAGAAAACAAGCCCTGGCCTACCATCCTTGGTTCACTTACTTGGCCAACCCCGGGACCCAAGGTCT
Organism: Microtus pennsylvanicus; assembly: GCF_037038515.1. Classification (NCBI taxonomy): domain Eukaryota; kingdom Metazoa; phylum Chordata; class Mammalia; order Rodentia; family Cricetidae; genus Microtus; species Microtus pennsylvanicus. The sequence continues at coordinate 4,634,476 of NC_134584.1, forward strand.
GTAGAGAAAGGATAACATCTTTCTCTTTCTTCCTCCATCCCCATTTGTCTCTTCCTGTGTCTGCTTCTTCTGTCTCTGATTCCTAGTATCTCTCTGTCTCTCATATCTCTATCCCTCTTGTTTCTTTCAGACTTTCCTTGCCTTTCTGTTCTAGTCTGTGTTTCTGTCCCTTCTCATCTATCTTCTTCCCTCGTCTCTCTCTGCCCCTTTCTGTCTCTTTCCTTGACTTTCTATTTCTGTGTCTCTTACTGTCTCTGTAACGTAAGATGATGGAGCCCTGGCCTGGCAGAGATGAGGCTGCATCCTGAGTGGTGCTGAGAGCTGGGTTGTCTTTGTGTTCTTCTGTGACAGACCCAGGGGGCCTGTGCCAGAGACACCTGGGTATGAAGGGCTATGACATGTATTGGACCATGGTAGGTTCACAGCTTTTTTTCTCTGGACCATTCCCGAGGAACTGTTATGAGTCCTAGGACAGAGTCTCAGGTCAGAGTCTTAAGTGGTGAAGGGAGTCTATGTGGCTCTCAAATCTGGGTCCATGGGTCATGGCTTCATCTTGAGCTTTGTCTTCACAGAGGCTCACTGGGACCTCCAATAGAAGCGGGGGCAATTCTCAGCTTCAATTCTCTTCCTTAAGAAGACAGAATGTGATGATGTTGGGAGTAAATGCATATGAAAATTCTCCTGAGCATTGTGATTTCCCCAAAGCTCCTGTCACCTCTTCCCTGTCACCTGTAGTCTGTTGCTGGCTTTCCTACAAGATATGTGTAGAGATGAAACCTGGCCTTCATGGAAGCAGAACTTTCCATCGGGCAGCACTTGTCTGTCCTTGTTCTAATGGTCCCCAAGTACTTAACCTTTTAGTCTGTCCATTGTCATGAGGCATCTTCGGAGATAGGTCACCTTCTGTCTCGTTCTGCTCCAGCACTGGCCTACCACTGTTTCCAAATGCCCACACAACATGTGGTTCATTCCTAACAGCTCAAAATCTGAGGTCAAACGTGATAGCTAAAGTGTCCCCTCAGGTGAGAGGGAATTTTGATGGGAAGATTGCCACTGTAGGTTTAGAGAGGACTTTATGTATTTTCTGTTTTCCCTGTGTAAGAAAAACATGATTATTAAAATGCACCTCTTGGCCATTTTTAAGGTCCTGTTTAATGGATTTAAGTGTTTCTGTCTAAGTGTACAGCATCACCACCATCTATCTCTGGAACTCTCATCCTTTCCCATCGAAACTGTCACTGTTATCACCACCCCACATTGCTTCCCACCCCTGCAACCTCTGTTCTATAGTTTCTGTGTGCATGTTGTCTCCAGGGTCCTGCGTGGCATTCCATTTGGGTTTACGGTAACTGGCTTTTGCATAATTCAACAAAATTCTCCTCCTTCCTCCCCATGTATGAATTCCCACAGTATGGATAAGTCATGGTGTGTTTACCCACTCAGCCACGGAATGATGCTGCTGGGAACATAGGTGTCAAGCGTCTCTCTGAGGCTCTGCTTTCAGTTCTCTTGGGTACCTAGAAATGGAATTGCTGGATCCCATGGTGGTTCTATGTCTAATTTTTCCCCTCTGCATAAACTTACAATTTTATTTTCTGCTTTTGCTGCTATCTTTATGGTATAAGGTGATACCTCATAATTCGGACTTACATTTTCTGCTCAGTGATGTGAAAATCTTCTCAAGTGTTACTAGAATCTGTGTTTCTTTTCTGGGTCAACATCTCTTGGGGGTCTGTGATCATCTTTAAGCTGGATTTTGTTTGAGTTTTGCCTCTAAACATCCTGAGAAATTTAATATCTCATCAGGCTTGTAGTTTGCAAACATTTTTCTTTTCCACAGGTTGACTTCTCAACTATGTTGATAATGGTAGTTCGTTCGTTCGTTCTTTCTTTCTTTCTTTCTTTCTTTCTTTCTTTCTTTCTTTCTTTCTTTCTTCCTTTTTTCTTCCTTCCTTCCTTCCTTCCTTCCTTTCTTCCTTCCTTTCTTCCTCTGTCCCTCCTTCCTTCTCCCCTCTCTCCCTCTCTCCCTCCCTCCTCCTTCCCTCCCCCCTTTCTTACCTTCTTTCTTTCTTTTTTGAGGCAGGATCTCTCTACACAGCTCTGACTGTTCTGAAACTCACTAGGCAGACCAAGATAGCCTAGAACTCACAGAGATCCTCCGGTTATGATTAAAGGCATGTGCCACCATGCTCAGTTTTTTTCAGTTGGTGTGTGTGTTGTGTGTGTGTGTGTGTGTGTGTGTGTGTGTGTGTGTGTGAGAGAGAGAGAGAGAGAGAGAGAGAGAGAGAGAGAGAGAGAGGGAGGGCATTCTGTCTGCATGTGTGTATCATGTGCACACCTGGGATAAGATTCCCTGTAACTGGAGTTATAGATGGTTGTGAGCCCTATGTGGATACTAGAACCTGAAGAAACCTATTGTAAGAGCAGGTATTCAGCCTCCTTTGAGCCATCTCTCTAGTTTCAATGTTATTTGGTATACAACATTTAAACTTTTTTCATTAATGTGTTTTTTTTAGAAACATAATTAATACACAGGACACCACTGAAGATTCTTAAAACACAGGAGAGACACACTTCCTAATATTGGGGTTTATAGGTCTATAGTACAAAGGGTTTGCACAGATGAGGGCAACGTGGCCAGTTATCTGAGACCATTATTGTACTGATTACACTTTGAAGAATACATACCAGTGATCAAAGCTGCTCCAGCCCGAGGGGTGCTCGCTTCCTCCCCTAGCTGCCACCATCACCAGTAAAGATCCCTTCTCAGGCTGCTGCCTGACAGTAGATTTAGCATTAGTTGACTGTGCAGTGACACGCTGTCCACAGAGCAGCTAATCTCAGAAGCTGTGACTCTGCCCCTCTGTTCCCAAGGCTCTGGCCAGTGAGGGGCCTGGGGCCAACTCATCCTTGGTCAGTAGGTGCCTATGTGTTTTTGTGTTATTGTCAGTGAGCATGGAGGCAAGGTTAAGGGCTCTGTTAAATGACAGCATTCTTCAAACCAGCAGGGGGTGCTACCACATGTGGCAAGACTGTCCACCTAAGACACCCTCTAAGCTGTAAAGTTTGCTGAGGCTTACTACTGCATATCAGCTCTCTTCAAGTGCCATCAGGGTGTTTGTGGTATCTAGTCAGTAGAACAAAGCTTTTAAGTGTCTGTCCCCAGGTGGTGTTCTCACCTGTAATGACATATTCTGCTTCTTCCCACCCAGGAGCCTTCATGATCCCATTTCTCATCCTTCTGGTACTGGAGGGCATTCCCTTGCTGCACCTGGAATTTGCCATTGGCCAGCGGCTACGCAAGGGCAGTGTGGGTGTGTGGAGCTCCATCCACCCAGCTCTAAAGGGTGTAGGTATGTGTCAGTGCTGCCAGCTGGCCTGAGGTTTACAGGGCCTTAGCTTTCACAATCGCTTCCAGGCTCATGTTCTACCAGAGACCCTCAGGAATCCTTCACCAGAATCCATGAGAACGTGGGGTGCAGCATCTAGGCCAAGTTATTCATGGTCGGCCAGCAGAGGTCTCCCTCGTCTCTGCTGGGTGAGAACAGTTAACTCCTTCCTAGAGCAAGAGCCTCCACGGCCAGAAGGGGGAGCTGCTCTGTCCACTCCCACACTCTCGGCAAAGACACCCAGTACTGCCCCCCATCCAGACGTGGTCACTCATTTACAAACTCTGGCCTAGAGACAGCCTCACTAAAAGGACATGGCTCACTGAGAGGTCAGAATGCAGCTAAGTGGTGTGGCTCTCCAGCCAGGCAAGAGAAGGGCAGGGTCCACGGACAGAGAGTTCAGATGTGTTTATCCCAGAAATCCAATTCTGGACAACCCAATGCACACACAATAGCCACTCCCTGATATCAAGCCCCTTCCTGCCCTTGTCACCCCACCCCTGAGTCTCTGGCTCTTACATGTTTGCTCTTCCTTCTCCTTCTTTTCACGCATATTTGAATTTTAGTTTCACAATCAAAAAAGCATGTTCACGAACCACTAACTGGTCAGTCTGTTAGCCCAGATACGGAGCCAGTGCCCACCACAATCTCTGCTTGACTTTCTCACTGGTTCCTGGCAGAGATTTTCCTGAGTCTATCCACTCTGTCTTGGGACTTGTCAAGTGGGCCTCGCTGAGGCGGATCCGCCTCCCCCAAAACTGTCAAAAGGCTCTTTGCAAGGGCTCTGTGACCACTGGCCGGGATACATCTTTTGGGGCCATGGGTGGAGCAGGTGGGGGTGCAGAGTGCTGGGACCTTGAACTCATTCAGGTGATCATACAGGTGGTACCACACTTCTAGGTCTGGCTGTATCTGTCCTTCTGGATGGGACAGTAGAGAGTGACATCAACACACTCACCTGCTGGAGATGCTTGTGCACCTCCAGAGTGACGTCTCTCCCCACAGGCATCGCCTCCATGTTTGTATCCTTCATGGTGGGCCTGTACTATAACACGATCATCGCCTGGGTCATGTGGTATTTCTTCAACTCCTTTCAAGATCCTCTGCCATGGAGTGAGTGTCCACTCAACGGAAACCAGACAGGTAAGCCCTTGGCCCTAGGCAGTGGAGTGGAGTTGCCATCCCCCAGCCTCAGTTCCATCTGACAAACTGTAGCTTTCAGGAGAGTGGAAGAAATGGTTGCTGGCACCCTTCTTAGACAGTCCTACCTCGTGATCAGATGTCCTCTCATTTTGCAAGGACTGGACACTTAGAGACCAGGGTTAGCAAATTCCAGAGCATCTTTAAGGAAACAGAACATTTAAAAATTCATGTTGTAGGAACCAGGGAGATAGTGCAGTCAGTTTAAAGTGTTTACCACAAAAGCATGAGGACCCGAGTTCAATCCCAAGCATTGACATAAAGAGTCAGGCATGTGTCATCTGTGATACCTGTAAGTTAGGAAGCAAAGGCAGGAGGATCCTAAGGCCTTGCTGGTCATCCAGCCTAGTCTAATTAGTGAGCCCAGGTCCTGGTGGGAAACCCTGTTTCAAAAAATAAGATGGATAAGGGGCTCAACAGTTAAGAGCAGTGGCTGCTCTTCCAGAGGTCCTGAGTTCAATTCCCAGCAACTACATGGAGGTTCACAACCATCTACAATGAAATCTGATGCCCTCTTCTGGTGTTCAGGCATACATGCAGATAGAACACTGCATACACAATAAATAAATAAATAAATAAATAAACAAACAAACAAATAAATAAATAAAAAGATAGATAAGTCTTGAGGAATGATACTCAAAAAATGATATCTGGTCTCCACTCATGAACCTACACACACAAGAACACACACACACAGATCCACAGGCATACCTATTACCTCAACATTTGAGAAGCTGAGGTGAAAGAATTAGGGCAGTGTGAGGCCAGCATGGTCCACACTGTGAGCTCCAGGTTAGTATGGGCTTCAGTATGAGACCCCCTCACAACAAAACAAAACTGAAATTCACAGTCCAAGAAGGAAACCTTAAACATGATGACTTCCTATGTCACACTGGTCACATGACTGAGACCATCAGGAGAGGAGTCATGGGAAGTGTGCTGATGGCTCCAAGTCACTAATCAGGCATTGTGAGACTAGAGGTACAGGTCCTTGGTAGGATGTTTCCTGTTTCCCTTCTCCATGCTCCCTGGGTCTCTGTACAAAGAGGCCCTTCTGCCTCAAGTGTCCTTTGCCAGTCTTATCTTCTCAGGCCCCTCTCCTGTGGACAGAGAGAGGCACAGGTCTTTGCCCATGACCTATGGGGCACGTTGGCTCACAGAGATCATATAGCTGTAGAGGGACATGAGCAGCCTGATTCATAACTACTGTCCTGACTACCATAGAGTAGCTCTGAGGATTTCACATGAACCCTCAGGATGGGTTCCTGTTTGTCAAAGGATAAGTCCTCCCCAGGATCTTGATTGGTCTCTTCTGGTAGGAGAACCCCAACTGGTTTTTTGAGGACAAGATGCTTATGGTAACATGAGATAACATGGAGTTAAATTGTAGTGATCACGAATGGCCACAGAGTCCCAAAGACCATCTGCTGTTTTAGTGATGGTAGGGGCCTTCTTCCAGGATTCAGGAAGGAGCTGGGGCTCAGAGAGGCCTGGGCTCACACCAGAGCCCAACAGTGTACCTTAGCAGACTTCACTTAGACCTGAACCTATGTACAAAGAGGTGTGTACAAGCATACACATGGGAGTGTGTGGTGTGTGGATACAGATGAGTGGGCGTGAGTGTGTTTATGAGTGCCCATGTGTATATGCGTGGCTATATGCACGTGCACAAGTGTATTCCTCTCGTGAATGCCTCAGACCCTGGCTATAATGTTTCATGTTGCTGTTTTCCCTGGATTATTCCTGGCTTGTCCCTACTCTTGACCCACAGCTTGATGTGTGTGCTCCTCTGCTTCTGCAGGCTATGTGGAAGAGTGTGCCAAGAGCTCTTCCGTGGACTACTTCTGGTACCGGGAGACTCTCAACATCTCCACGTCCATAGATGATTCAGGCTCCATTCAGTGGTGGATCCTGCTCTGCCTGACGTGTGCCTGGAGTGTGCTGTATGTGTGTGTTATCCGCGGCATTGAGACCACTGGGAAGGTACGGTGTGCTGCTGACCATGCAGCCTCTTGTCACCAATCTTGAGGGTCCTCTGTCCCTGGGCTCACACATGTGAGGCCTTAGCTGGATTGGTGGTGTCTAAGATGCCTTTTGAGCACACACTATAAAGCTTTGTATAAGATTAATCCAAGATCTTTCTCCAAATGAATCAGAGAAATTTCTCAGTAAAAGAAATTGGGGGGCTGGAGAGATGGCTCAGAGGTTAAGAGCATTGCTTGCTCTTCCAAAGGTCCTGAGTTCAATTCCCAGCAACCACATGGGGACTCACAGTCATCTGTAATGGGGTCTGGTGCCCTTTTCTGGCCTGCAGGCATACAGGCAGGCAGGATATTGTATACATAATAAATAAATAAAAATATTAAAAAAAAGAAATTGGAAAAGGGAAGAGTTAGGTCCAATCTCCTCTGCACTGAGTTGGGGTGACCTTGGCAGAGGGAAGAACGTGGCCTCCTGAACCAGTCCCTTTTCCTTGCCTGACCAATGGTCTACCCCTCATGACCCCACTACCATCTCTCATAGGCTGTGTACATCACCTCCACTTTGCCCTATGTGGTGCTAACCATCTTTCTCATTCGTGGCTTGACTCTGAAGGGTGCCACCAACGGTATCGTCTTCCTCTTCACACCCAATGTGAGTCTCTATCATCTACCTCTTCCTTTTCACATCCAAAATAAGTCTCTGCCATCTGCCAGCTGACTAACCCCAGACTTCAAATCCCATGGAAGAAGTCCATGCTGGGTTCTCTTGGCTTCAAGATCAGCTTTTTTCTATATGGTGGCAGCTAACTGTCTGATGCCCAGGCCAGGCCCTAGTTAAGAAGGGTCTGGAAAATGTTCAACCTATTCATGGGCCTTTAACATACATGTCCCGGATAGGGACTGTTGGGTGGCTTGACTTCTTTCCTCTGTGTAAATGGTATCCATTGCTGTGGAAGAAGCTAACTTCTTCCTCAGTGGAGGGGGAGTCCCGGTCCCTGCACTCACAGCTGAGTCCCTGTATGACAGATTACGGAACTGACCAACCCCAACACGTGGCTGGATGCCGGTTCTCAGGTCTTCTACTCCTTCTCACTGGCCTTCGGCGGCCTCATCTCCTTCTCCAGCTACAACTCTGTGCAGTGAGTATGGAGTTAGAGGGAGGGCCCTCGGGGATAGGGGCCGGGGGGGGGGCCCAGGAGCACCTTGGTTCTGGAGTCTCAGCTTCCCTGTCAGACCATGAGGAATTCTGCTGTGCGGTTAAGAAGGAGAAGGAAGGTGCTTTCTAAAGCACAGCACCAGCCCCAGTGCTGGCCAGTGTGACTCAGCAGCTGCCCTCTGACCAGTCCTGTCCAAACACAGAACAGGGCTGACGGGAAAAGCAGGTACAGGCTTTGAGAGGATCTCCCTTTGCTGGGTCCTTGAATGATCTTTGCTGCTGGGTCTAGTATGCTCCCTTCTCCACTCCAAACTTGATGCCCACATTATTCCCAGCCTGCCTCAGAACTCACTCCAGGCCCCAGGTATGTTGGTACCCCCAAAGCCCACCCTGAACCCAGGTCAGATCCTGAAGATTGTGACCTAGCCAACTTCAGACATGCATCTCTTCCTGGCACCTTCTGGAACCCTAAGCTATGAAGAGCCCCCTCCTCAGGCACCTTTAACATTCAGGGAGGATATAGGTGGCATTTATTGTCTTCCACAAAGGCTCAGGGAGCACCAGCCAGGCATGACCAGTGATGTAAGGGATAGCAGTCGAATCAGATTGTTTGAGGTGATAAGCCCAAGAGAGAACTGCTAGGGCTGGGCAGGAAGTGGGAGGAAGCTGCTGGTAGATCAAACAGAACTTCCTAGGCTCAGGGTAGGCAAGGCCGTGGAGAGACTCAGGCAGCAGACAGAGACAGAGGCAGGGTAGGTTCTGGGTGTGGTCTGCAATAGTTAAAACACTGTGGGTTGTCTGTTCTTGGAGGGCATGGTCCATGGTCTCTGTGATCTGGGAGGGCAGGCCTTTCAGAGAATGTGCTGGAGCTGGATAGATGGATAGGCGTTCTAGCTAGACCATGGCCTTTTAGTTACTGACTGATGGGTCCCAGACTTCAGAAGGCCTCCTCTGGGGCCATGTAGAATGTCCTCGAAGGCAACCCTGGAACTGTCACTTGTAGATGGAGCCCAAGTAGAGCTGTGGGTGAATTGCTTTGATAACATTTTTATTCAGCTTGTATTCTGTGCAGTTCACCCACATTAGGCTGCGTGAGTTGACCCACATGAGTCCAATGGCCTTACTGCAGTCCAGAGTCCATGAGCTCCCACTAGCTCGGGTCAGCAGTCTCTGTGGATTGGCTGCTTCCACTCTCGTAGTTGTGAAGAGTGCTTTGCAGGATGCACCGTTGCTGCGTTCTGGTGTATACCTGGGAGGAGACCTGCCTTTATACCACCCCGTGATGGCCAGCTAAGGACTCACCAGGCTGCTCTCCGAAGCATGGCACCACTACAAGTTTCCTTCAGCTGTGCAGGGTGGCCTCAGTTTCCCTTTCTTGTCAACTTTGTGGTTATCTGTGTTTGCAGGGGTAGTCTTCCTTTCAGGTGGGAGGTGGTGCCATGTTGTAGTTTGACATGCACTTTTCTGATGGCTTGTGTACTCTGTTGTTGACATAGCATAGAACACCATAATGACAGTTGTATTGGGGGGTTGGGGTTGGAACATCAGGGTATGTTCAGGGTGTGCTGAGTGTCTCCAGATGGTACTCTAGATGACCCAATCAGGAAGTCAGTGGGAGGTCTAATAGGGCTGAGGGTAAAGGCCAAAGCCTTGTGTCAGCCCCTGATCTGTGGCCACATCTTCCATGCCCCTGAAGTAAGGAATGCACAGCCCTGTGCTGCCTCAGGGCATAAACCCGGGACTCTCAGATGGTTAGAAATACATCTGGGACCTGACCCTAGAACATTCTACCCTGTTCTGGGGGTGAGCATCCACCCTGCTGTGATGCACAGATGCTGCAAGGCCAGATGGCCAGGGTGGCTCTACCTTGCCCCAAATACCAGCCAGAATGGTCAAGTCCCATCCGGAAAATTCTAGAATCTCTTTTCATCCTTTTGACTCCAGGCAGGTAGCTCACCCAGCCCTGGGTTCTCTCAGCTATTGGGCTATAGACTGAATTGCTTTTATAAATACTAATACATAATTGCTCTAATAAACAAAACCAAATAGTTTAAATAAATAAAACCCCATCTTTAGGGAGGCCTGGGTTGGGAGAGAGTTTCAAGCAATAGAGAACCTGTCTTGGTCTCCTTCTTTAGCCCCTGTGGACCTCTGTACCTGGTAGTGAGAGGTCAGGGCCTGTCCCTTCTGTGAAGCTGACTGCTTACCTCAGGCCTAAGGTGGGATTTGATTCTAGGAATCTACAACTCTTGGTATCCTGGGCTTTCAGAGGGTCTGCATAACCATGGTCAGTGTGGGTGGGAAGATTGGAACACAGTAAAGAAGCCAGCAGCCTGGTTCAGGGTCAGGATACAGCACAGCCCTCTGGTCACCTTGAGTCCTCAGCGCCCACATGCGCCCAGATGATAGGACCTGGGTTTCCCTATATCACATCAGCCTTCCGTTCGCTGGTGAGCGCTCAGGAACCCCGTCTTAGACCTGATCACACTTGCTCTGCTGTGCCGCATGCTGACACCCAGCCAGGGGATGTCCTCATCTGTGATTCAGCCATGTTGTCCTGTGATGACACCACTCTTGTCCTCAGCAATAATTGTGAGATGGACTCTGTGATTGTGTCCATCATCAACGGCTTCACATCTGTGTATGCAGCCACCGTGGTCTACTCCATCATCGGCTTCAGAGCCACTGAGCGCTTTGACAACTGTGTCAACACGTGAGTTGCCACCCTAGCACTTCGGGCTGCATCCAGAGGGCATGCACATAGACCCCAGTCCTCTTTGCCCAACCCTTGCCGGTTCAGCTTTTGGGAAGCTCCCACCTAGAACACACACAAGCAGCCCTTTTCATCACTACCAGAAACATCCTGACTCTCATCAATGGGTTCGACCTGCCTGAGGGCAATGTGACTGCAGAGAACTTTGAGGCCCTTCAGCAGTGGTACAATGCCACCAATCCTGAGGTCTATGCACAGCTGAAGTTCCAGACCTGTGACATGAACGCCTTGCTTTCTGAGGTAGGTGTGGTGATGTCCAGGCCGTTAAAGCCTCATGTGGGGGCAAGGGGAGGGATCCTCTTTTGGTCTTTGTGAGTCATACACAGGGGCTTTTCACAGTTAGCATCCTACCCTTAGAAGTGGCGGAAGTTAAAAAGCAGGCAGGAGAAAGGAGCCACTGTTCAATAATCATGACCCTCCTGGCACTGCTGGGACTCGACTCCTACAGCCTCTCAAAACAATTATATAAAACACCCCCTGCTTCTTCCTTCAAACCATCCCATGCTTCTCCTCACTCCTCAGATTCATGACTTCTTTTTCTTTGATTATATATAATATACATCTATCTGTATTATATGTGTACATAATCTATATACACATATAACATGTATATAACACACATACATGTATATATTAATGTATATAGATATTAATACAACCTGTTGAGTTCATTTACTATTGCTTGTATGTATATTATTGCAGGGTTGATCATTTGGTATGGTATAACAAACTAGGAGGCTTATCTCTGGGGACTTCTAAGTCTCTTGCTCTCAGCATCCCTTAGTTGACTGTTATTTCTTGTTTAGGGGGTGCCTGCCTCCCTTCCCTCTCCTCTCAAGTGAGATTTAGATTTCTCCCTACCTCGTTAACATGTCTATTGGTGTTACTCTTGTTCAGGTCTTGTTTAAACAGGTATTATGGGTGTTGCTTCCTTGTCATAAAAGGGAATACCACAGCTGTTTTCCTGGTCTTTGGGCTCTTACATCTTTCTGTCCCTTCTTTCATGATGTTCCCTGAACCTTGGGTACAGAGTTGTGTTGTAAATGCATCCACTGGGAATGGGCACACCAAGATCAGTTGTTTTCTGCATTTTGATCAATTGTTTTTTGTAGTGGTCTCTGTCTGATGCAAAGAGAAGTTTCTTTGATGAAGGGTGAGGACCACACTCACCTGTGGATATAAGGATAGTTATTTAGCATGTACTTAGGAAGTTAGGGTTAGTGAAGTAGAAGAGGTTCTTCTTTTAGATTCAAGCCTTCACTAGTCTGGGGGAGTTGGCTTGGTCCAATGCCAGCCATGATTTTCCTCCTCTTGAATGGGCCTTCAGTCCAGTGAAACAGTGGTTGATTAATGACAAGAGATGAATGCTACTGTTGAACCTTTCGGGATCATTGCTGTGGCTCACAAGCCGAGGAGGACGATTGTTTGCTTTCCTCCCTTGGCAGCTTGCTCAGTACCTTTAGGTGCTATGAAAGTTGGTCCTTGTGGAGGAGATTTTCAGGTCATATCCAGCTGGACTCCTCTGAGTCTGTGTCCAAAGTGCATGGTGTCTTCAACAATAGGGGCATACTTTCAATTTCTGGGAGGCAATCAAGGGAAGCAGCAGTAGCTGATACAAGAGGAGGGAGAGGGGCAGAGAGCTTAGGTGACCTTGTGGATCGCTGCAGGGTGTGGAGGGCACAGGCCTGGCCTTCATTGTCTTCACTGAAGCCATCACGAAGATGCCAGTGTCCCCGCTGTGGTCAGTGCTCTTCTTTATCATGCTCTTCTGCCTGGGCCTCTCCTCCATGTTTGGGAACATGGAGGGGGTGGTTGTGCCCCTTCAGGACCTCAATCTCATCCCTAAGAAGTGGCCCAAGGAACTGATGACAGGTATGTATGACACCTACTGTCTAAGGGAGACCCGCTTATGCCCCACATGGCAGTGGTGGGTGTAACCTTGTAGCCACAGCTCTGCTTCCTGTCTGGCCACAGGTCTCATCTGCTTGGGGACGTATCTCATTGCCTTCATTTTCACACTGAATTCGGGCCAGTACTGGCTCTCCCTTCTGGACAACTATGCTGGCTCCATCCCTCTGCTCATCATCGCCTTTTGTGAGATGTTCGCTGTCGTCTACGTGTATGGAGTGGACAGGTATGAGGGATGGCTTTGTGTCAAAAAACCATCTTTAGCAGAAAAGCGGAGTCACAGAATCCAGGCTAAGCTGGGCCAGACAGGTAGGGATCAGGGAGGCAGGTGTGCCACGGCACAAACCCTTCACTATTGTGCAAATGAGTGCAGAGTTCCTTCTTAGGAGTGGGCTAGCATTGGCTTAATCCTGGCACTTGGTCCAAGAGGTAGAGAGAGACCACAGGATGAATGGTTGGCTTTGCTGAAATGGTACCTCCTTTCTTATTAGATGTGATCTAAATATTACCTCTAACTCCCAATAGCCCCTGCTACCTATCCAAAGTCAGGTGTACTAGAAACTGACATGTAGTAACTTTGGGTGCCAGAGAAAGAGAATGCAAAAGAAACACCCAGACACGTCTGACTACGCAACTTAAAAAAATCTATAATCTAACTCTAAATATGACTTCCAGTCTGGACCTCCAAAAGCAGCACTGGGGCCAGAATAAAGGTAGGGAGAAGGTGGGGAGTAAGGAAGGAGAGAAGGTGGGAAGTGAGGAAGGGGAGAAGGTGGGAAGTGAGGAAGGGGAAAAGGTGGGAACTAAGAAAAGGGAGGGGACTCAGGTTCTGTAGTACATGGACCTCACATGTCCTGAGGCAAGATGAAGCTCAATGCTTTTCGTCTACTTGGAGTCTACATCAGGGGTACTTCTGGAATTGCACATAGACAATGGGGGACTCAGCAGCTATCTAAGACTTATGCACAAAAAGGCAGGGAAGACCACCATTAAAGCCACTTCCAACTGTCAGCTTGACCCAACATCTCGGAGCATCGTTATCATTGCTGGGTAGGGATCCAGGAAGCTACATCTTGAGGAGAAGCTGTATTGCAACCACTCTGGTTTAGTGTGAGTATCCGTTACAATGACATTTGCTGGAGGTGCTGTTCTGGGAAACCTATCTGAAGTCACTGTAAAGTGAAGTCCACTGGGGACATGGACAAGGTTAGATCAGCATGAGAGGAGACCAGACTCTAGCAGGCTGAGGAGCACAGGGCCAGCCACGTGACTTTTGTGATGTTTGGAAGCATCAACAAGAAACATATGAACTGACATGCACAGTGGTCTGAATTCCACACAACTGTGAGTAGCATGGTAAAGGCCCAAAAAGAAAGACCAGACTAGTGATGGGCTCAAATGGCCCGGTTTCTCAGAGGTCCTCACTGAGCCTATACCTAAGTCCTAGTGTCTACTGGGGCCCTGGATAACTCGTCGGTTTGTTCTGTATGTCTCATTCTGATCACAAATCCCTGCCTACTGAAGGGATGCTGCCACAGAGCAGGCTTCGAGCAAGTCAAGAAATTGTGGGTGTCACCGAACTCAGGGGGCTGCTGCTCACACAAGAGCTGCCAAGTCTTGTGTGCATTAGGAGGGGAGTCTGAGGGTCCGCTGTCCTCATTGTCGTATAACAGGAAGTGGGTGAGAGTACGAGACCTCTGATGATAAACTCCTCTCCCAGTGCTGTGGGGACACTAAGAAGCTTGGTGGCAGCTGCTGACAGTGACAGCCTAGGACCCCTCTGAGTGCCGGCACATCTTTGCCCAACTACAGTATCCCAAGATGACAACCATTGTCCACATATATAAAACTGATCAGTCATCTTCCTTCATGAGCTTCCAGTGATCCTGCCCTCTGGCCTCTACTGCAGGTTCAACAAGGACATCGAATTCATGATTGGCCACAAGCCCAACATCTTCTGGCAAATTACATGGAGAGTGGTCAGTCCACTGATCATGCTGGTCATCTTCCTCTTCTTTTTTGTTATTGAGGTTAACCAACAACTCACGTATAGCATCTGGGACCCTGACTATGTAAGTACCCAGGCAGCGGCTGTGTGGAGAGGGAGGAGAGCTGAGGGGGAGGAGGCAAGCAGTGGGGCACGAGGGTGGTAGAAGGGCTCCATTTCAGAAAACAGAAGGTGAGATCATAGGCTCTGTAGACTCTTTTCTCCGTTATCTGTGAATCTCTCCCCAGGAGGAATTCCCCAAAATGCAGAAGATCGCATATCCCAACTGGGTGTATGCGGTGGTGGTCATTGTGGCCGGGATACCCTGCCTCGCCATCCCTGGCTTTGCCATCTACAAGCTCCTCAGAAACCGTTGCCAGAAGTCTGGGGACCACCTTGGGCTGGTCAATACAATGTCCACAGCCTCTGTGAATGGTGACCTAAAGAACTGAGTGGGTCTAGCCTGTATAAGGCAGACGATGATACACGGAGGAGAACAAGAGACAGGACCCTTGGGGGAAGTGGGCAGTAATGTGTGTGAATGTATCCATACATCATACAGAAGTGTATACAAATGCTACACAAACATGTGGGGCACATAATAATAGGCATATTTATGTGTATATAGCAGTTGCACACACTATATATGTATAGAGGTGTATGTACATATATGGTATATGTGCGCATAAATATGTATATATATAAATGTGAGTTTGTGTGTGTATGTTGTGCATATGTGCATATATACTAGGAAGTCCCCATATATTTGTGTATACATGTGTATATCCACATGAGTGTTATCTGTATGTATATATGCCCATGTGCCAACATGTGTGCACACATGTGATACATATGTTCATACATGCACATCTATAGATATGTATATACATCTGTATACGTGCATAAACCTATGTACATATATTTATGTGCATATCTTCATGTGTGAAATTTGCGTGCTCCATATGCACATGCATGTACATGTACACTTATGTTTGTGCATTGCATACAGGCATATGCACACACCTATGCTATCTTTGCACACATGGTACACATGTAAAAATGTTTTTACATGCTCATCATGGAAGTGCTCTGGCTTGGTTGTCCTCCTCTTGCCCTCAATGTAGGGCTTGAACTCCAGCCTGGGAAACACATAGCCCAGGACCCACCTTACACTGCAGATTCCTGGCAGAGGGTCAAAAGTGAAGATATGGAGGCCCTGGGCTGGTCTCCTTCCCTCTGTAGAGGGCAGGAGATGAGGCTATGAAGCTGGCTTGGCTCCTGGACATGTGGTCCTTGTTGAATCCCAGCTGATCCCCTGCCCCTTGCTGTGAGTGCTGGACCAAGTTCATTGAATTAGAAGTCTGGGCCCTTCTGCTCCTTAAGGAGAAGCACAGGAACTGGTGGGCTGCAAGGTTCAGAAGCTTTGTCTCGGTCAGGCCTGGCACACCCTTGGTTGCTGAATGGGCTGCTGAGCAGCCATGCTGACTTTCCCTTCTCTGCTGAAGCGGGAGCCACACTGTGCACTTCTGAAGAGGGCACGAGCCCGTAAATCTTTAGCCAAATGTTGGAGGAGGAGGGTTACAGGGTAACTCAGCTATGGCCACTGTGTTGAAGACTCCAAGAGTCCTGGGCACCCCAGTGACTGTGAAGCCCAGAAATTCCCAGTCTTGTGGCAGTCAGTGAAGTCACAGAGGGCTATGCCTGCCCCTTCCCCAACAGGTTGGTTGTTTTTGGGTTCTCATCTACTCCGAGTCACAGGTACTTGGGACTTGTAGTGTTTATTACAACAAGCTACTGCCCTCCTCTTTCTACAGAAAAGTCCAAATTCACATAGAACTGGACTTTTTGAGAATTCTCACAAAGGTGAGAAACTGTGGTGGGCCCTGATATCATGTTCGTCCTACTTGGTGACACCAGCCACATGTCACCCACATGAAACATGGAATCCTCTTCCAAGGCACCCTTATATACACACTGGTCACCTGGGTGCCATGACTTAAAGAACCATACAGAGGCAGAGGAAGGTGGGTGGCCCTGGGGAAGGGGGGGGAATATGAAGGATCCCAGGCTAGTCGTTTCAGTGGGTCCACCTCTGGACCTCTGAAGCCTCAGCTGGAAAAATACTGACTGGTGCTCATCAATACACGTCCTGTGGTATGCATGCTGGGGATTCCGATGTGGCCCCATGTGTCCCAGCTGGAGGCCAACCAAATTTTCTGCTATCTCTGGTCCATGCCTTGTGTTTGGGCCTCATGCCTTTGTAAGTGTGACAGAAATCCCGGTTGGTCAATGGGTCTACATTACATCTTTCTCAATAAAGCACTTCTACTTTATGTTCTTGGATTGAGAGTCATTATTCGGGCAAAGAAGTCACTCAGGCATAGAGGGATGAGCAGGGCCCATGGCAGGCACCAAGAACTTGCAGGGATGATGTGGTCGGTAAGCCCAGTCCTACCTCTCGGGCAGCTCTGGATTGGGGGATTTCTCTGAAGACGTTCCTACAGCCCAGAGGGACAGACAAAGGCTACAGTGTAGCCTTACACACTTTATTGCTTACTGGAAGGTGACCGGAAGGTCTTTGGACTTGGGACATGGAGCTGCATGGGAATGAGGTCAGCTGGAAACAGAAGATGCAAGATGGGGAAAGCAGGGGGAGAGAGAACCACAGAAACAAGCACAGCGTGGAGGTGACATCAAGGGGGTGCATCCCCTACTTGAGACCCTCCTCTGTACCCTCCACTTCCCTCTATTTCTTGTCTCTTCTCAAGCTTTTACTCCCTTTATCATCATGCTCAAAATAGGATCTCTTAGGAATGCAGCCCCTAGAGCCTGAGCTTCTGCAGCCTACATATTTGGAATTGTGGGTGCATAGACGTCAAAATCATGTCCAGGAGGATGAAGATTGCAGGTCCCAAGAGTCGACGATGCCTTTAGCCCATCCTCAGGGGAAAGCGTCATGAGGGGGAGTCTCGGAGAATCTGGGGAGCGTCACAAACATGTATGGTAGCATCACTCTGTTCTGCCAAGACAACATCGGGGCCACTGTTGCAGAGGATGGAGGTGGACGGAGGTGGGAAGAAGTCCTTCAAGCCCCAGCACATGAAGAAGAAGTGTCCTGTGTTCACCCCTCAAAACTCTTGTTCATAGAGAGCTGTGGACTATGCTCAGCCAGGGCCTTCTGGGCTGTGTCACGGGCCTGCAGCAGGTGCAGCCTGGGGGTCCAGGCAGGGTTTTCTCGACAAACTCAAAACATGGCAGTTTAGAACTAGCCACAAATCCACTGACACCAGAAATAAGGCTCAATACCTGGTAGGACTCTTTTGATTTCATATCCCAGGGAAATAAAGACCATGCCCAATGCCCACTCAAGGCCAAGGTCAGCTCCTCGTAGCAGCTGCCCCAGGACAGCCCAATAGGGCTGGAGCAGTGGATGTGTAGTTTGGACAGGGGTGGGCATTGTGATCAGTATGTACTGCTCAGGAAGAGAATCCAAAGAATTCAGGCCTGTACTTGGGAAAGGCAGCAGGTGTAGGCTGTGAGCTCCAAGTCCACTCACAGAACCTTCATAAGAAAAGACTATGGGCAGTTTGGGCTGCTGGGAGCCTCTGAGCATCATAGAAAGAGCAGCAGGTTGTCTCCTGGAACATTGTTTTTGACCAAACACTGTGACACACCACGCCATCTGCACTCTATGCACCACCATACGGTTCATGAACCAGGCAAGGGGCTGGAGATTGAAACACACAAAGATTCACAGACAGAGACACAGGTCATCCTTGATGCTAGAATGCCACAAGAATGCCCCCTTTATTGGGTCCAGGGACAGCTTATGTAGGGATAGCCATGCCCCAGCCAAACGCACCAGAAACCACTCTCCTGCCATCAGGAACTCCTGAAGGTCTCGTGCTCAGAGCAGCTGTAGGCACTCAGATCAGGAGAAAACAAGTTGTTTACAAGAAATTCGGGGTCTGGGGGTTCATAGCTCCCAACACAGTACTTCTGTTCACTTACCGCCATAAGCTTCAAGGTGTCACCCTAGGGTAAGAGAACACTTTGGGTCTGCTCTGCTGTCTTTTATGGAAAGCGAGCATGTATTACTTACACTACAGGCTTAGTTACAGAATAAATAGGTTTAATGGCCAACTGGACATGCCATTCTGGGAGTTCTGCAGGTCCTATGGAGCACCTGGTCTGTATTGAGTATGGTGCTGGCAGGTTGTGCTACTCACCGAATACATGATAAAGAAAACCTCAGGTAGGCTGGTAGATTCAGGTATAAAGATGGGCTCTGCAGTAGGCAGGAACTCGATTCCAGTTAGCAATTAACTGGGCTTCTTTAAATAAATGGAGAAACATTGTAAGGAGGGGCTGACTGCTCTGGCTTCCTCAGTTCAGCAGATTCCAGAAGGCTCGCCAGACTAGTGTGCTGCAAGGTGCCCATCCTACAACCACACCTCTCAGCCATACCCAGGGTGACCGCTCGGCATGGCACAGGGCTCGGGGATGGACCCACTTGTGGACATGGAGGATGAGAGGCCCAAGTGGGACAACAAACTTCAGTACCTCCTGAGCTGCATCGGCTTTGCCGTGGGACTGGGTAACATATGGAGGTTCCCCTACCTGTGCCAGACCTATGGGGGAGGTAAGCCGCCTGCTTCCCAACATGCTCCTTGTCCAGCCTTTTCCGCCCTCAGGTGGCAACTGTCTCTTCTTGGAAATTATATTTTGCCATTATCCAAAGAATAGCCTCGTGCCTTTGAGTCGCTCCTGGCACCCAACCTCCTGGGATCTTGAGTAAGAGTAGAATATGACATCATTGTTGCCAATCACAGTGTGTCTTGGTCTTGGATGCAAGCAGTGGACTCTGGGCTCCCATCACCACCTTGGTGTCCCGCTAGACTCAGGGTTGGTTTCTTCCTGGTTCTTTGCATAATATTATAGCAAGCTGCTTGGCTTCATCAATGATCCACCTCCAAGGCAGCCGACCCTTGGCACAGCACAGGCTTGGGTTCTGAGAGTCAAGAGGTTCTGCAGAACACCTAGGACTATGGACACTATTTTACTGATCATTAAACTCTACCCATGGCAGCCTATTACTTAGTAAAGGAGCAAAGTCACTCCCCCATACACACTCACAGAGCCTCTCTCCCTTAGACACCTGTTTCCCTTCACATAGCTACAAAAGCCACGCTGATGATAGCTCTATACTGGGGGTGCAGGAGGAGAGATTTCAAATATAGACTATACTGTCTTGAGAGCTAACACGGAACAGCTCCCAATAGGACAGTTGTGAGCTTATGGGGCCTGGCTGGGACATTAGGCTGACTTGTTCCCCAAATTTTCTTAGCTTCTATATTGTATATGTGTGTGTGTGCATGCATGTGCGTGTATGTGTGTGTATGTGTTTGTAGGCCACAGCACAACATCAGCCATCTACCTTATTTTTTTAATACATGATCTCTCACTGACCTGGAATTTGCCAAGTAGGCTTTGGCTCGCTGTCTAACAAGCTACGGAGATCTGCCCACCTCTCCCACCTCCAGAGCTGAGATTACAAGTGTGCACAACCATGCCCAGCTTTTTACAAGGATTCTGGGGCTTGAACTCAGATTCTCATGCTTGCAAAGCAAACATTTTAACCGCTAGGCTATGTCCTTAGCTTCCACGATACTACTTAAAAAAAAAAATAAGCACCAAAGGCCCTAAGGTCTGGGTGGGATCTTCTTGTCATTCTGCCGTCCCTCACTCTGGTGGGACGACCCAAATACATGCTGGGAACAGACACTGTGCTTAAACTGTCGTGAGCACGGCTTCATGATGCCATCACTTTGTCGACTACGCTGATCAGCCGTGGGCACCCGAGGCTCTCTGGTTATCTGCTCACTCTGTGTCCTTGCAGGGGCCTTCCTCATCCCCTATTTCATCGCCCTGGTCTTTGAGGGGATCCCGCTCTTCTACATTGAGCTCGCCATCGGCCAGCGCCTACGAAGGGGCAGCATTGGTGTGTGGCGGACCATCTCTCCCTACCTTGGTGGAGTAGGTATGCCCCATTCCCAGACCATGCCACCCGCTCAGGTCCCTTGGAGACCTCTTAACTGGGGAGCAGGGCACTTTATGGTAAGAGACAGGGCAAGCATAACAAAACAGGACAAAGATAGTTGGAAAGATACAGAAGCAGCTGTGACGGGCCACGTGTAACGGGACGGTTCCATTTTATTCTCTACCTGACTTTGGGTGCGTTACTGTGTCTGCAGGCCTGGGCTGCTTCTCAGTATCCTTCCTGATCAGCCTGTACTACAACACAGTTCTTCTGTGGGTCCTGTGGTTCTTCCTCAACTCCTTCCAACACCCGCTGCCCTGGAGTACATGCCCATTGGATCTCAACAGAACAGGTAAGATGCCGTGCACCGAGCAGCCGTGTCTGCGCTCGGTGTGCTATTACACAGTTCATGAGCTTCGGGCAAGGGGCTGGAGGTTAAAATACACACACACACACAGAGGGGGGAGGGAGTGAGAGGAGAGAGGGGAGAGAGGGGAAAGAGAGAGGAGGAGGAGGAGGAGGAGGAGGAAGAGACAGAGAGAGAGAGAGAGAGAGAGAGAGAGAGAGAGAGAGAGAGAGAGAGAGAGAGAGAGAGAGAGAGAGAGAGAGAGATCATCCTTGAATTCCCCAAGAACGGCCACTTTATTGTGTTCAGGGGCAGCTTATATAGAGATAGCCACGCCCCAGCCAAACCCACCAGAAACCACTCTCCTGCCATCAGAAACTCCTGAAGGTCTCATGCTCAGAGCAGCTGTAGGCACTCAGATCAGGGGATTACAAGAAATTCAGGATCTTGGGTCTCACTGCTCCCAACAGTAAGACTTCACTGGGAACTTGGAGGCTCTGTGTGTGGCTCTGGAGCAGATGAAGGCAGAGCTACAGAACACATACCTCACTCGGGTCTCTTCCCTAAAGGGCACATTTGAAATCCAGTCAGAGTCACCTGGATAGTTTTGTTTCCAGAGAGGGACATAGCCTCTTGCAGAGTTCTTCATCTTGGCCTTGGTACCAAAGAGAAGCAAGAAAAGGATCCTGGGGACTTAGGAGATGAGTTGATAAAGTGCTTGCCTCACAAGCATTGATCCCCAGACCGCATGTGGTGCGAGCTTATAATCCTAGTCCTGGGGAGGCAGAGAAAGAAATATCTCAGGGGCTCACTGACCAGCCAGCCTAGCCTCGTTGGTGAATATCAGAACAATAAAAGACCTGGTCTCAGAGAAGTTGGATGGCATTTCTAAGAATGATACCTGAAGTTATCCTTTGCCCTACATGCACATGTGTGTGCACACACCACAGCCACACATATATACACATACATACACAAATGCACACAGACACACACAAGGGGATCCTGAGCCCAAAAGGGAGGTGGTAAAAACAGCCCAAGTAGCCCTTTCAGGGCAGTTCCAGGCTGTGAAAGGTCTGCCATGCTGGCGCCTGTAGTTCATGGGTAGTGGTTAGGGAATGGCATGGACTGTCTCCAGACTCTGAGGCCAGCCTGTAACAGTGCTCTTGGCTCCAGGATTTGTGCAGGAGTGCCAGGGCAGCGGCACCGTGAGCTACTTCTGGTACCGGCAGACTCTGAACATCACATCTGACATCAACAACACAGGCACTATCCAGTGGAAGCTGTTCCTCTGCCTGGTGGCCTGCTGGGCAACTGTGTACCTGTGCGTCATCAGAGGCATTGAGAGCACAGGGAAGGTGAGTTGCGCTGTCTGCACACTGTGTGGGTAGCTTGTGTGCCCGAGATGCTTTCTAGAACTGGCCCCTCTTGGCTTCTCAGTGTTTCCTTCTCCTGGTCCTGCCTGTCCTGGAACTGACATGTATCTAATGGGGACTGACTTTCTTCTGTGTGTTCACACAGCATGTTCACCCTCCTCTGTGTGTATTTATTTAATGTGAGCTCTTATTGCTAGTCTCCCATTGGGTTTCTTTCATCCCACTCTGAATGCTTTCTCCTTACTGGGGTGTTTAGACCATTCACACCTGGTGTGTGTGTGACTGGGATTAACTCTTCCATTGGGTTGTCTACTCTGGGTCCCCAAACCTCTGATCCTGTTACTCTTTCTCTGGGAAGCCACATCCTATATGTCCTCCTTGGATTGTTACAGGGCCACCAAGAGCACTGACTGCTCCTCTCCTACTCAGCGGCAGCTGACCCCACATAACCTGTGACTTTAAGAGCCTCCTCCTGTTTCTCTTTCCCTCTTCTCCCTTCCTGGCTTGGCACTGCTTTTGCTTCTAAAGTGTTAATAGCACCAGCATTGTCTGGCTCTGCTGTGAACAGGTCATTGTCTGTCAGGGACAGAGAACAGTGGTACTATTGGTTACTGTGGTTCTCTGGAACAGGAGAAAGCCTCGCGTGTTATCATGCACAGGTTCTGTTCAGGTGGCCATTTGGACCCTCACACCCTGGCTCTGCCTTTGACTGCTGGGTACCGAGCATCTGTACAGAATCCACACAGCCTCTCATGTTCTCAGCAAGCTCTTGAAAATGTACCAGCAGGTCCTGTGGTCTGTCTCATGGGGTTTAGGCACACACAGAGATTATTGTCCCTTGCATATTCTTTTCACGTGGACACTTAGAGAGAAGAAGCCTGAAACACCAGCTGAGGACCAGTACTGGCCCAGTGTAGGAGGGGAGACTATAGGCAGTGTAGGAGAGTGTAGACAGGGCCTAGCTCTGTGGCCAGCTGGAGTATCAGGGAAATGAGAATGGTATAGAGAGGACACTGGCCACATAGCAAGAACCCAGTGATCCCAGAATGAAGATTAGAAGGAGTTTGAAGAGGGCCTCAGAAGGATACAAGGTCAGGAACAAGGCTGTCCAAGAAAGACTGAGTAGAGTCCAATCATAGCTTTTGCAGAAGGGAGACATAGCAGGAGGAGGCTGGAGAGGCATCTGGAGAGGGGGAGGCTGTGGGCTGTGGAAGGGGAGGGGAAGCTAAAGGAGGGAGTCCAGGATATGAGGAGGAACCTGGGGGATGAGGACAAAGGCTGGGAATGGGGACAGAGAGAGGAGAAGATAAAAAGAGGAGGCTGGCTGGGTGGTGGTGGCGCACACCTTTAATCTCAACACTCTGGAGGCAGAGGCAGGCAGATCTCTATGAGTCTGAGGCCAGCCTGGTCTACAGAGAAAGAGTTCTAGGACAGCCAGAGCTGCTGCTACACAGAGGAAACCCTGTCTTGAAAAATGAAAGAGGAAGAGGCCGAGGGGTAAGAGGTTAAGGCTGGAGCAAAGGCTAGGAAGAGAGAGCCTGAAGAGGGGACACCTCTTTATGGGAACCAATCCTTGTTCTTGAGAGAGACCTGTGTATCCTAGGACCTCAAGGCTTACCTCAGCTGACTCCACAGGGCACAGATGTGAAAATGGAGGCTCGTGTGATGTTGGCCATGAGCCAAAGTCATGCGTCTGACCTTGCCCTGACCCCACATTCCCAAATACCCCCTGCTGGCCTAGTCTGAGAAGAGTACTGGGACATGGGCCCTGGACGTCTTCTCAGCGGCTCCTACAAAGGCTTTCTTGTGGCACAATCCTATCCGTGTGTCGTTCTTTGTTGCCCTCAGGTGATCTACTTTACAGCCCTGTTCCCTTACCTGGTGTTAACCATCTTCCTCATCAGAGGTTTGACCCTGCCTGGAGCAACAGAGGGCTTGACCTACCTGTTCACTCCCAACGTAAGTAGACCTTATGCACCTAGGGGTCACGGCCACGGTACATTGTCAGTAAAGCTTGCCAAGTCAATGCGGAGTGAAGACACCCACCACAGGGATCAGGAGGGGCATCGTAGCTAGACGAAGCATGCATGACTTCCATTTGGGGCAAGTAGATTACTGAGTGGGGAGACACATGAGGGAAGTTGGGGTGCAATTGAGTGTAGTTCAGAGAGAGGCTGGCTGGGGATCAGGTGACCCACCCCTGGATTAAGTACTAACCTCTGCCATGCTCCCCATAACCGGTGAGATACAAGACCCAGAGCCTGTGACCCTTCTAGGTAACCCCAAGATCCTGGGAGTTTTCCAGCACACTTCTCCTAGTGTGAGCATCAGAGAAAGAGTGGATAAAGGTAGTTCATACCCCTCAGAGCACCTTAAGTCACACTAAGGCCTAGGAGGTAAAGACTCAGAGCCCTAGGTCTGTAGTTCTTGAGCCAGGGGCTTGTCAGACTCATCTCAGAACTGGGTCTGCTGCTACCCCCAGGCTGCTCACTTCTGAGACTTTAGAACGAGTTACTCCTGCTCATGAGTGTGCCAGTGTTCTGAAATAGTCAGATGCACAAGCGGGTATGGTCTGCCCACTGCATAATGAAGCCACCCCCGTTCATTCCAGATGAAGATTCTCCAGAACCCACGGGTCTGGCTGGATGCAGCCACCCAGATTTTTTTCTCTCTGTCTCTGGCCTTTGGAGGACATATTGCTTTTGCAAGCTACAACCCGCCCAGGTATGCAGACTGTTTGTGGGGTGTGTGTGTGTGTGTGTGTATGCCTTTACAGTCAGCACTGAGTCAGCAAACCCGAGACAGACACAGCAAATTGGAATCACGCTGTCAGATAAGGGGAATCTCCTGTGAACTCCAAGTGGAAATTTCATTCTGAATAGGAGCTTCTTAAGACTTTCTGAATAACTATTACTTTTTTTGTTTTTATTATTATTTATTTATTTATTAAAGATTTCTGTCTCCTCCCCATCACCACCTCCCATTTCCTTCCCCCTCCTCCATAACTATTACTGTTTTACTGAAGATAATGCAGGGTGTCCTCTGAAGGTGGTCAGGTTGGGCCTCGGTGGCAGCATCTGGACTCCACCAAGTACCTAGCCCACCCAAGGCCGAACAGGGATGAAATGGTATACCACAAAAACAATTGAAGATGCTTGAAGAATCCTGGCATCCATCCAAATTTGGAAATAGCAGAGCAATGCAATGGAAAGGCCTGGGCCCAGTGCCGCAGCAGACTGTGGTCAGATCCCAAAGAATACGAGAATTTTACAGGTTATCTTGGCGCAGTGGCCAATAGTCTGAAGTTGATTGCAAAGGGTTAACAGTTGTTCTTGCAGAAGGTGGACCTTGTGTGAGGTTGTGGTCCAGGAGAATCCCCGCAATACTGACTGTTAGGCAATTGTGCACAAGCTCCTTTCTGTCGTGACCTCTGGTTTTGCTTTTTGTTATGACTGACATAGGTAGCTTCATTTTCTTTATGACTTATTTTAAATTACTTTTTCCTTTTTTATTAAGAGTTTTTTTTAACACAACCTTTTCTCATTTTACGTAGCTATCCCCGTTCCCACTCTCTCCCCTCCTCCCACTTCCTTCACCTTCTCCCTGCCCCATCTCCCCATCCACTCTTCAGAAAGGGTGAGGCTTCCCATGGGGAGTCAGCAAAATCTGACACTTCACTTCGAGGCAAGATTAAAGCCCTCCCCACTATATCTATCCCTCCAAAAAGAATGTGCTCCTAAATGCCAGTTCAAGCCCTAGGGATAAATCCTGGTCCCACTGCCAGTGTCCCCACAGATAGTCCAAACCTCACAACTGTGCCCCACATTTAGTGGGCCTAATTTGGCCCTATGCAGGTTCATCTACTATCAGTCAAGAGTCAGTGAGCTCTCACCAGCTCCAGTCAGCTTTTTCTGTAGGTATTTTTTATTTTTATTAATTTATTTTTATGTGTGTGGGTATTTTGCCTACTATGCATGTGTTTTGCCATGTGTCTGGTGCCTGAGAAGGCCAGAAGAGGCCAGATCTCCTGAGACTGGAGTTACAGATGTTTGTACATACTGAGAACTTAATTTCAGCCCTCTGTAAGAGCAGCAAATACTATTAACCACCGAACTATCTCTCCAGCCCCAGAAACTTCATTTTTGATGACAGCGTTCGCATGTCTTTCACGCTGGGCAGGATGCTGATCAAAATGTGCATAACGTGTACATGTACCATAAAAGCATATATGTAGTGTTAAATCTTCTGGTCTGATGCTGACACATACAGATGCTGCTGCCGGATACCAGGGTGCAGTGCCACTAATCTAAACCACCGGGCCACACCATGACAGACTCTAACAAACCAACTTTATGTGGCCAGTCACCTTTCTATAGGACAGAGGTCTCTGAGTGTTTGTGGTAACTCACTGGCCTGGATTCACTCAAGGCGCACTTGTATGCATTCTCCTTGGAGAGTAGTCTCAAAAGCCTGCGTCTATGCCCACCACTACATGAATCCCAGACTCTTGGTGGTTCTGAGTTGGGTTGTAGTGGAGGAGTGTGGGGAGAGGCTGAAGTCATCCTGGGAGCATGAGATCACCCCCATAACCTCCAGGTTTAGAGTGAGCCTGCCTCAGGCTGTAGAGGTGCTAAGGAGGGAATCATTCCCGTTTCCTCCCATAGGAAGGCTGGTTCTGACCCAGAAAGTCCCATGATGGCCATGTGCTTGTGTCCAGGAACAACTGTGAGAAGGATGCCGTGACCATTGCGCTGGTCAACAGCATGACGTCCCTGTATGCATCCATCACCATCTTCTCCATCATGGGGTTCAAGGCGACCAATGACTATGGGAGGTGCCTGGACGGGTGAGCATAGCTGTACTGGAACAGGCAGTCTTAACTGTCCTATAACTCCTATATTTTACATGTCTGCAAAAGCAGTATCAGGTGAATCTGTCTCCTCCTCATTCATGCCCACAGAAGAGGTGTTCCTATTCTTAGCCCACAGGCAGAAAGAGCCTCCTCTTTCCAGTGCTGGCCAGACACAGGTATCCGTGGGACACCACAGGGTCTAGAAAGGCTGGAGTCCTCATCTGGGTGCTGCTATTTGCTTCAGAACTTCCCTGGGATATTGGAACATTTGCTGGCCATTGTAGAGCATCAAATCCTCTCCTCACCAGTCTCTTTCTGCTCCTGCAGAAACATCTTGAGCCTCATCAATGAGTTCGACTTTCCAGAGCTTAGCATCTCTAGGGATGAGTACCCAGCTGTCCTCATGCACCTGAATGCCACTCATGCTGAAAGGTTGGCCCAGCTCCCACTGAAGACCTGCCATCTGGAAGACTTTCTGGATAAGGTACCCACAGGAACAGGACAGGAGGGCTGTCCCTAGGAAACCAGGGCCACATAGAGAGAATTTTGAGCTGCAAAATGCTGGGGACATATCCCACAGGGAACCCCAGAAAAGCACCTCAGTCTGCCTGCATCTAGCAGACAGGACAAATTTAGGATGACAACATTGCTGGGACACAGAACATGGAGGCCACAGTCTTGTCATAGAGGACAGTGGGTGCTGGGGACCCATAGGTACCAGACTAGGGATGGGGGAAAGATCCTCAGGGCAGTAGTTCCTGACCCCTGATCCCAAGGCCATAGATTTCCTGCTCAGCTGATTGATGTTCAAGGAAAAGTGCCCCCTTCCCTCAGAGGTGTGCCTGTGGCCTGTCTTCCCAGAAAAGCAGTGTAGCATTTCTGACACCAGAAAGCATGTGTGTATATAGATCATGGTGTAGAGTGTGTACATATCACAGTATGGGACACACATGTCATGGTAGGTTTGGGGATGTATATGTCATAGTGCAGGGTTTGCCTATGTCACGATGTGAGGCATGAATGTATCATAGGGTAGAGTACACATGTGAGATAGTAAGGCTGTGCATGTGTCATGGTGTGGGTGCATGTGTATTACACGTACCACAATGAGGGAGTGTGTATGTGTTACAGTGTGGAGCACAGATATGTCACTGTACAGGGCACATGTGTCATGGTATGGGTTGCGTACATATTATGGTGCTGTACACACATGTCGGTGTGTATACACGTGTCACTGTGTGATATGTATACATGTTACAGCTAGCACATTCAGGTAAAGGTATGGATGCACATGTATCAGGATGGGGTGTGCATGTGTTATAATGTGGGTTGTGTGCTGTGCACATGACCATAGCATAGCCTCTGTGTTGCAGAGTGCCTCAGGTCCAGGCCTGGCCTTCATCGTTTTCACAGAAGCTGTCCTGCACATGCCAGCCGCTTCTGTGTGGTCCGTGCTCTTTTTTGGGATGTTGTTTACCCTGGGTCTGTCCTCCATGTTCGGGAACATGGAGAGTGTCATTACACCGCTATTTGACATGGGGATCTTACCCAGAAGCATCCCCAAAGAAGCCATGACTGGTAAGTAGATGGGTGGAGGGCCTGTCCTCACTGTCCACCCTGGGCTCTTGTCCATCTTGCCCATTGTTCAACAACCAACACACTTGGAAGCAGAAGTCCAGGGTCCATGTTCCTGGGGAAGGCCAGGGACAGGCTCACCTCTAGAAGCAGGAAAACCCCAATGGCCTCTGTTTGGGGAATAGTAGTAAGAAGGAAAGGATAGGGAGAAGGTAGATAGGAGTGGGGAGAAGGGAGGAGCAACAGTTGGGATTCCCTTCCCCTATGCAAACAGAACCCCATCTCTAGCAGGTCCTCTCTGCTGCCTGGCAAAGTACTGGGAGAGATAGGGATAAAGGAACCAAGGGATGGGGGTCAAGGAAACCTGAAAAGCCTCCTGCTGCCCAGGGCCTCCTGATGCTCCACCACACCACCTCTCATCCTGCTTACCTTTGTCCCCAGGGATGGTCTGCCTTGTCTGTTTCCTCTCAGCCATCTGCTTCACACTGCAGTCTGGAAACTACTGGCTGGAGATCTTTGACAGCTTCGCAGCTTCTCTGAATCTGATCTTTTTTGCCTTCATGGAGGTGGTTGGGGTCATCTATGTTTATGGGATGAAGCGGTAAGCTGCTCCCATGCCCCCTCTCAGGGCAAAGTAGGGGATGGAATGGGTGGTGTACTGGATCCTGGGAAATGCTCTGCCCTGGTACCTTAAGATCCAGGGTGGGCTCGGGTGCCCACAGTTCCTGACTTTAAAGGATGGGCTGTCCAATGAGGCCACACAAGGGAACCTGAGCAAGTGCTTCCTGTGTCTTCTGCAGGTTCTGTGATGACATTGAGTGGATGACTGGGCGGCGGCCCGGGCTCTACTGGCAGGTGACATGGAAGGTGGTGAGCCCTATGCTGCTGCTCAGCATCTTCCTGTCCTACATCATCCTTCTGACCCAGAGACCGCCCAGCTACAAGGCCTGGAACCCCCAATACGTAGGTCCTTCTCAAGGCTGTGGGAATCCTTCAGGCTTTACCTAGCATCCATGATGCTCCCCGTGGCTTAGATGATCTATCTGTGGTAGTGTGGTCTGACCACTTCTGGTAACTGGAAAATTAGGGGTATAAATAGTTGGTTGTCTATAATACTCAGATACTAACATTCCAAGGCTAGGGCTTTCGTGAGCAGAGTGTGGATTTCAGTGGTTTCTAGACTCTAGGACAGTGGTTCTCAACCTGTGCTTTGCAGCCCCTTTTGGGGTCAAACAATCTTTCACAGGGGTCACCTAAGACTATAGGAAAACATAGATATTTACATCATGATTCATAACAGTAGCAAAATTACAGCTATGAAGTAGCAACGAAAATGATTTTATGGTTGATGGGTCACCAAAGCATGAGGAATTAAATTAAGGGGTCAAAGCATTAGGAAGATCCAGAAGCACTGCTCTAGAGACATAGGTCCCACTGGCCTCTTTCTTAGGGACATTTCACTTTCTCTGTGTACTTTGGGACAAGCAGATGGAAAACTGCTCATTTTTTAATATATGTCAAGATAATTGATGGGCAGAGGGTGTTGTATAGTTATCAATATGGCCCCAGGCTTTTCATAGTCTCCTGAGTTTTGTGGGTCACTTCCAGCTGTGACTCTTGACCTATACCCAACTGCCTGGTCATCAGAGGCACACACACATGGTTCAGAACTTCACCTGCATCTGTGTCTCTCATTATCATGAGAGCAAGCCTCTCTAAGTCCATCCTAGAGAGACCCGACCAGAGCAGCAGGGGCTATAAAGAAGGCTATATACTTGGGAAGTTTGCATGAGAGCTGTCCCGTTAGATGTATTTTATACCTGCCCATGCAAGCACACAAGAAACATCTGAAAGTTGGGTGAGCTGTGTTGCCATGTTGCATAAGAGAAATATGGGGACCCATAATGATGGTTGTGCAAAGCTGCCCTTTTGGGGGTACTCACCCTCAGGAGAGGTTGGGGTAGAAGTAGTCCTGGCCAAACTTCTTTCATTTTCTTAAGAATCTGTGTACTCGCTGTTTCAGGAAGTGGGGAGTGAAGTTGCCATTTTACTTAAGTTGGTGGCCAAGGATCAGCCTAGCTCCTCTTGGAGATGGGTGGTATGATCCCTGCCAGAACATATATCTGAGCATGCCCTTCTGTCTCCACAGGAACATTTCCCCTCAAGAGAGGAGAAGCTCTACCCGGGCTGGGTGCAGATTGTCTGTGTGCTCCTGTCCTTTCTGCCGTCACTGTGGGTTCCAGCAGTTGCTCTGGGTCATCTGTTGTACCAGCACAGACGGAGGTGGAAGGATGCACACCTAGAGAGTGGTCTGAAGCCACAGGAGAGCAGAAACTGCTGAAGAACAAATCCAGAGTAGACCAGGGTGGGGGAGTAGACCTGTGCAACTCAGACCCAGCCTCATTACACTCCGTCCATGACCAAGACCACATGATTATTGTGTTCCCAGCTTTCTGCGTGGCAGAAACTTATAGGCTCAGGGGGGCTGCATGATGCCCAGTGGGCATCTGTGTGATGCCATTTCTCCAAGTTCCCTAGGGTGCACTCTGTGTGTGCATGGCTTCCCCTGAAATCCATGCTGAGTGGGGTAGTCCTGAGTGTGCTTGGTTGGCAGTGGCAGGACTGTGGAATCCCTTTTCTATGAATGACCTCCAGATTACTAATTCCAGGAATTCAGTACTATGGCTGGCCTTCAAAGGCAAGCTGAGATCAGTGGGAAAAACCTGACAGGCAAAAAACCTCTTCCTTGTCCCATATCAGCCTGGAGTCACCACATGTATGAAGAGACCCACAAGTACAGATTAGAGATCATTAGAGAACCCAGTATCACATGCCTACAACCAGTGCCACAGAGGTGGGGTGGGGTGCTCAAAAGCCCAGGACTGTATCACTGACTCATCATACATGTTACATTTTTTGTCTTTCAAGCATCTAATTTTTGCTTGTCAAGAAAGTGCAAAAATGCTACTGGTCAGTCAGTTCTACTCTCTCATGAGAATGATAATAATTTTTTTTAACTCACATCTGTTCACTCACTGTGACTCTTTACTACCCAGTCCTCCAAAGCCTTCAGGCATAGCCATGACTTCAGAATCACAGAAGGACTCTTTCCCTCTGTTTCTCGGTGCTGAGATCCCCCTCTCCCCTCCTTTTCCATCCTCTTGTTTTCTGCCCCTTGCAGCAACACTGTGAAATCAAGGTCATTGGAATCCTGGAGCCCTAGACAAGAATGTCCACTTCTGATTAGTCCCTACAGAGCCATCTACACCAGCCAGTGGCTTTGTGATGTCAGTAACTGCCCAGGCACAACAGACACTGGTGTCTTGAAGTTGAAATGGGTCATGTGGTACTGTCCAGGGTGCTGACATTTTAAGCAAGAAAGGTTTACGTGTGCATATATGTCTCTTCCTGGAAGCCATTTTTGCCGTGGCCAGCTCAGATAAAAGTAAACACAGGTTTCTGGAGATGCCCACCTGCAGATTTGCTGAACACCACATGCGGAATGAGCCCCAGGGTGCCCAACTCAAAGTGCTCAAGCCTATGGAGGGTTAAATCCTGACCTTGGTGAAGCATCCTGGACTGTGGAAACTGTCCATGCCCACCCGTTCTGCCATTGATAAATTCTCTTGATAAGTGGGGATGTAAGAGTTTACCTATCTTTATACAAGGGGTATTTCATGTTCATATTGTGTTTCAAAAATACTAGGGTGTTGTAGGGGACTATTGTTAGGGGATTTTTTTTTTTGGTGTAGAACATTATAATAGCAGCATAGGCTCTGCTGGCACCTTGGAAGAATATGCTTTCTGCCAGGAGCTGAGATGAGAGCACGTGTGCCCTTGATCCCAGAGCCCAGAACATGGAGTCCTGTCTAACTCCAGACAACAAGGGCTTGGGTGTTTATCTCTTCAAGAGCAGTCCATTCTTGATGCAGCTATGAGGATATCTGCACCAAAGGGAGGATGGCAGGAGGCATGCCAAATAGGCAGCTGACAGATGGACAGGTAGACAGATCAGAGGCACGCCAGCCTCTGTTAAACAGGCTGACTATTTGGAGCCTCCGATGAGTGCCTGGAACATTGGGGTGGCCGTCAAATCACTGTCCAGGAGGAGGTGAACAAGGGCCAGGACTTCAGAGCAAAGGTGAGCATCCTGAGCCTGCAGGAGCATACCTACCTGCAAGGTACCCTTAAGTTGACCCTTCCCTTGAGAAAAACATAGGCTAGGCCTGCCAACTTGAAGGAACACACCACTCCTCAGGCCAGTGTATCCACCTGGAAATGAAGCTGCTATGAATGCCTGTCAACTCTGAGACGAACAGAGTCCATGTCTTCCTCAGCCATAGTATGAGCCTCTTCTCCTCTCAGCGTTTTTCTCCGGCCCAGCTCTATCCTACAACTAAGGTTAGGATTGATGAGGTGTTCCTCTACACTCTAAGGTGAAAAGTAATTCTGTAGTCCAGGTGATCCTGAGAACAGATTCTCAGACAGACCAGCCAACTTGCTGTATGAGAAGAAGCCCCTCATACAGAAGGTGGAAATGAAACTCATTGTGAATGGCACCACTCTTATGGCTAGGGAGTCTACAGAGAGGACAACCTGAAGCAGATGAAACAGATGATCCCAGGCCGTTGTCTCATCACAAAGATAAGTTCCACCTGGGTTTTTCCTTTCATGCTTCTGTAAAGCAAGGACCTGACCCTGCTACATTTTGGCTTCAGGAGAACCGACCATGGAAGTCATCTTCCTTATGGCATCATGGTAGAGCTGTATCCCAGCCATGCATAGGTACATTACCTAAACTCTACCAATCCTGGATGTGCCTCCTGTTTACCGCCTTGGTAAACAGGATTCAGCCTGTAGTAGGAGCGGTGGGATGCTTCCTGCCACCCAGGAGGGCTCCCAGCCACTGGCTAGCTTTACCCAAAATAATTACACGGAAACTGTATTCTTTTAAACCCTGCTTGGCCCATTAGCTCTAACCTCTTACTGGCTAATTGTCACATCTTGATTAACACATTTCTAATAATCTGTGTAGCACCATGAGGTGGTGGCTTACCAGGAAGGATCTTAACCTGCATCCATCTTGGAGAGGAGAGGTATGGTGACTGCTTGACTTCCCTTCTTCCCAGCATTCTGTTCGGTCTACTCAGCCTACCTAAATTCTGCCCTATCAGGCCAAGAAGTTTTCTTTATAAATTAACCAATGAAAGCAACAGATAGATAAAAACCCTCCTACATCAGCCTAAAGAGCTGCAACCCACCCCTCAGTTTGAGGACCCTACCCAGCAGCCTGGGCCACATGGGAGTTTGTGAGCTTGGTCACCCCATCATCCAATCAGCATCTATATCCTGCTGAGGTTAGGGAGGTTGGCATTCAGGAAGCATAAGACAGACTGTCCAATTTTGTGGGCACCTGCTCTGGCCAGGCTACAGAAGTGGCTCTGCTGTCAGGAAAATTGGGGTTCCCTTTGGGTTCTTTGTCTTGTTAGTAAAATAATCAAAAATAGACTCAGAAGGCAGCTTGAGAATGTTTTTTTCTTGAAATTTGAGATAAAAATAACACAAACAAGAAAAAAAACTCAGCACTTTCCAGAGGAGGAGAGATGGAGAAGTTACGTCTTTTAAACTAGATATGGACCCCCACAAACACATACACACAGAATCAGAGAAGAATGGGAATAAAAAGGACCTGAGCACAAGCTTTTCTTCTCTGATTGTGTGTGTGTGTGTCTGTGTAGGTCAGAGTGTCCGTCCTCAAGAGCCATGCCCATTTTAAGAATTATTCTTAATTTGGTTTTTAGACAGGTTCTCTCACTGGCCTAGAACTCACCACTCAGGCTAGGCATCCATTGGTCTCCACCATGACAGTTCTGAGATTACAAGTATGCACCATCACACCTGACCTCCTCACACGGGTTCTACACGTGCAAGGGAACACACGCCACCACTACCACCAGACCCATAAGCTTCAGCTTAGATCTAGGAGAACTCCTAAATTAGATTCCTCTCTGCCCTTTTAACTTCACCATTTCTGTTTCACCTGGGGCAGATCTGGCAGTCTTCATGGCAACTGAAGAAAGAACTCAGTAACTTCATGAGTTGGGGCCAGGACATGAGCCTTTTAGTGGGAGCGTAACAATTTGTTAGGGATACCAGTGGTCTTGAGGAGAGCTGGAACTAAGAAACAAGGTTCTGGCACCTAATGGGTTGACCGATGACATGATGTTACTGCACACCAGAGAGACCTGGGTATGCCCAGTCCGGGTGGAAAATTTCCAATCTCCCGCAGAGCTGTGACTTTGGTTCCTGGGATTTCCCAACCTTATTTTGATCCCATTACTGAGTGTCCTCTGCCCTGGGACTGGACTGGTTCCAGAAGGCTGGCTGCCAGAGCCTCAAACATACACCCTCCATATGGAAGTTCCAGGAACCTAGGTGTATTTATGATATACCCCCTGTACTTGGTTCTGCTGGATATGTCTTGGGCTGAGTCACTTGGATGCACTAAAAGGCAGCTGCATGAACAAGGCACCACCATAAGGCCAGCTGAGACCAATTGGGCTGCATCAGCACTGAGATGGAGAGCCCTGTCCAAGCAACAGTTTCTGTGGTCCCACCAGAAGCCTCTAGAGTTGCTCAAAGCTAATTGGTTGTGACTGAGATATCAGTGAATTCAGCTCAGCCAATCCCTTTGGAAATGGGGGCGGGCTGGCTGTTATTTATGCCTTCATGTCCTTTATGCTGGTCTTCCGGCTCCCTGTGTTATCCTTGGGCTGTCTGTTGAATGGCATTTGTTCCCTGAGTCTTAGGTTACATCAGGGGTTGTGCTGGAGATGAATTTATTGGGTTTGGGTACTCCATGATCACTTGTCTTCAGTATCCATCTAGTTGAGATCTCTGTAATGCTACCTGTCAGTTGCAAAGTTTCTTTGATGAGGGGA